>NC_081410.1:365043191-365265618 GCF_030272615.1 Cryptomeria japonica | reverse complement strand
AGAAGTGCGGATACAGTTGCAGTGGGGTATGGAGGGAGAGAAGAGAAAGAGGGATGGGGTATGGAGGAAGGGAGAAGGGGAGAGAGAGAGAGTGAGAGAGAGAGAGAGAGACCTTGTATGCGTTTGAGAGGGAGAGACGATACACTTACATGTGTATATATATGTTTAATATATTATATGTATATAAACATATTATATATACAATGTCATATTATACACATATTATATATTACATATATTATATGAATATACACATATTATACATAGAATATCATATTATATAATAGCACATACGTGTTGTTTAATGGGAAACACACGCGTACGCACTTCTTACTCTATAAATACCCCGTACGTGCTTTTTAAACCATACGTACCCCGTACGCGCTTTTGACTTTTTAGGCTTTGAAATAGGCCTAGATGACAAAGCTATGGATTGGAAGTTTGATTTCCCTCCATTTCTCTCATTTTTGACGTCTTTTATTTTATCAACTTTGTCATCATCAGGTTTACACTTCATAAAGTGGGTATTTATAAAATTTCCACCATATTTTCACCCATCTTCTGAGCTTTCTAACCATATAATTTTTTTTCAATTTGAACAACAATAACATATTATTATTGAATTTCTTTTACTAGTGTCTCCATAGTTCTCACAGACATAGGTGCACCATTTTTTGAATAACTTTTGATATACGTATCCAAATTTAAAACACTTTATATATTATTGCAGTGCAGTTGATTCTTTACAATTTAAAAAAAAAAATTGTATTTTCGATTTGTTTAGTGCAACTTATGCTTTGCGCACGAACAGGTACCGAATTTTTAGGATCTGCTCGATTGGCAAAATCATTAAAAAAAAATACTCAACAAAAAATTACAAAAAAATACACATCTTCTAGTGCTCACTCTTAACTATCTTTCTACCAAAGAATTTGTCAAAATACTAAATCTAACTATGACTTTTTTGATGCGCACGTCAAAAACTATGTTATGTTTTTCAGAAAAAAATAGGGTCAGTTTTTTGTGCATGAAGGATTTGACCCCTTAATCTTATCCAATTTTGAAAAAGTTTAGTAGTTTGGAAACTAGATTTAGAGTACTACAATATTTGTTCTTTTATTATCTTCATATATTGAGTGGATGACTTTCAAATTTTGCCTCTAAGTTCAGGTTCACTTGATTTCAGAAAAAAAGTGTCCACTTATACCCCCTTTTTTACCACCATCTTTGTGCACTTACCCCTATATGATTTGGCTACATATTGGAGGCTCTAAGATTCATCTAAATATTTTATATCATGTTGTATTCCTCCTACATGTCTACAAGATAATTATTTTTCAGTAGGAAATTAAACTATGAATCAAATACACCCTAATACGAAACTAGGCACCTAATCTACTATGGCTAGAAATAATATAGGACACAAGTCATACTTTCAATAAATTAAGAATTGAGTTCGTGAACTAATTTATCTAGTGCCTTAGGCATAAAGTATCTTATAAATCGAAAGTCTATAATTAATTTTATCTTCATAACAATTACTAAAAAATATTTTGAATTCATCCCAAGTTGACATACACTAATGTTCTAGCATATTCTTGTGTGATTTTCTAATAGATCCTATTTTGCAATTTCATAATCATGTCACCTAGTTGAAATTCCAAAGTTTTTTTCTTATGGATGATATAACATTTCCCTAAAATCTAGGAAATCTTATAACTAATTCATTAGAGTATAAGATTTGAAAAACAAAAATTACCAACAAAATCAAGAGTAAATATCTATCAATGCATAAGGATGACCTTCTTTTAAGGATGGTAGTTATTTCTATGTCATTCATGAAATTGAGGAAAGGTACAAAGGAATATTTTGAAGGTGCATTGGAACATTAGGATCATAAAATATGTTTAAATAAAAATAATGTCTTGTAGGCAATTGATGTTGAACTAATACATAAGAAAATTGAAATAGAAATCCACGAGATAATCATGGGGATAAAAATCAAGAATAAGAATATGTCAAGAATAAAAAATTGAATCTTTGCATCTAGTAAAAACTTTCCTAGGAAAAGGTTCATCAAATATCAATGCAAAATTATAAAGGGTATTACAAAGAAATTAAGAATTTGTGACAACCATTTTCCCTCTCCTATACTAAGTTATAACATTCACTAATCTTGAGAGGAATATCACATCTAAAATCTATAAATTTAGTATTAAAACATTTTTTAAAAAAGTGAAATTATTATCTTTTTAAACTTGAAAAACTAATCTTGAGGAACAAGCAACTAGATCAATTAAGGAGATTGTTTTATTATACCTTAATTTTTTATTCTATAATTCTAAAATAAGGAGTGTAGACACCTAAATATTTCACTAGGCCCAATCAATCAAATTCTTTACCTGGACCTAGTCTCCATCACTTTGACCAATTCCCCTTCATCTAAAGTTCTACTATTAAATGAATAATCTTTATTTTATTTAATTAAACTCATTTTATAATTCCTTACAATAATTGAATAAATTAATAATATTCTTTTCTACCTATTATCCACCTCACACATGGGTAAAATAATTTATTATTATTATTATTATTTGATTAAAACCTATATTCCCTCAACCCAATCTAATAATAAAGGGGCCTACAACCACTTGTTCATTGGTTCAACCATTTTCTTCGACAAGCCCAAGAATATAGCCTTAATAGATGCACATATTCCTTATTCTTCTCATGGTCAAAAGAAACTACTAAATCTAGTAAGTTAATCTTAATCATTCACATCCTAACCACATCCATCTCATCCCTCTATTCCCTCCTTGATCTCATCTTTATATCTTAACCATGCATTCATCCTTTCCTAAAATCTACAAATTAAGGCCATTCTCTCTCATTTCACCCACCATTATTTTGTGCTAAGTATATGTTGTCGAATCTTGTAGTATTCAATAAAATCAACATCCACATACTATCTTGTCTTTGGAGGAAATCAAATCACAATGAGGTTTATGGTAGATTTTGAGTTTATTGCATTGTTATGAATTTCACTGTGAGCTCTATCTAGAGGTTTTGATTTGGTTTGAATAGGAAATTTCACTATTGTATGTTTCTATTTGTATTTAAATTTGAGCACTACTTTCTAGCAACTCTACTGGGGTGTTAGGATTAAGGTGTCATCTACCTTGTAAATCCTATGACATGGTTTGAACTTACTTTGAAAGTATCCTAAGGCACTTCTAGGGTGTATTGGGAAAATATTTAATAATATTTATTCTCACTTTTGTTTGTAATGCATTCAGAAGGAGTAATGGGTTCCACTAGTAGTGATAAAGCTGGGTTGTGAACACAATTATCTAATATTATTTTTCTCACATGTGGAAACCTAGAATGGGATAATTAAGGATATTAGAAGTGGAAAAATGAGTGACCTTTGGGCTTCTCCAAGTGGGTTCTTGGAAGATGAAACAAGTGTATCTTGGTATTTCATCATTTATTGCATTTAATGTAATGTTTATCTTCCGTGTTTAGGCACCCAAGTTGGGGGAAAAGTATTGGAGCCAAAACCGATGCCCATTTGACTTCCATTAAGGCAATCAAAGGGTTGGGGTCATTTGGGATGAAGAGACTTGGATGCCTTGTTTGGTGATTTTGGAGCTCTTGTCATTTTATGTAACAACTCTTTGGATGTAGAATTTATGAAGAATAGTCGAATGTAGAGTTAATCTATAGAAATAAGGATAGGTGGGAGAAATAAGGAAGTTTCTCATAGGTATGTTGAACACTTCTGAATGCTAAGAGGGGGGTGAACCAGCATATATTAAAACAACCAATTTAACCATTCATTCAAATTACCACATGTGCAAAAGAAAAGAACTGAAAAGAAAAGAGAAATCACACATGAACACAAAAATTTTACATGGAAAATCCAATGAGGGAAAAACCATGGTGAGAACTATCCCACTATATGAAAATAGGTTACGAATTTTTAGGCTCAAGGCCAATCAAGCTCACTACTCCCTCTTTGGACTTGCAATACTAAGGCACACAACCTTATAGGTAAGATATAATGAACTTGCATTACTGAAGATACTACTCCAAAGCAAGATACAAATTTGTACAAGCTGCCAAAAGGACACACTATCTTTCTCTAGGCATAGGGAAATGATGAATTGAAATGAAAAATATCTCATACTAATAAAATTACCCTTGAAATACTATGTCAAGTGAATAATATCATGTCAAACACAACTCACACATTCATTGTCTCAAAACTTTTTCACACTAAAGGATATGATCATCAAAGCTCATCACAAACTAAAATTCACACTTCTACTTCTCCAAGTATGCTTGCACATCATTCACAATCAATCCACATCAATCCATTTTATCCATACCTAAATTCACACATCCTCACACCTATATATACTAGATCATTCATTGAAACCCTTGACAAGGTTGGCCACAGATAGAATATACATAAATTACACAAGGTCAGCCAACAAGAGAAAGTACACCAAATGTGGTCCACCCCAGGAGATAAAAGGGACCCAAATACATCATAACAAGTCTTCCAAAGTATATTTTAACAAAGAATGCATACTAACACATCCTCCAAAGTTGGCATCAAACATAATCTGTAGATAACCAATAAAAAACATTAACCAGACAACTCAAAAATATCATCCAATGCAAATTACTCAATGTGAATCTTCACATGCCACGATAAGACCCATAACAATTTATAACTCAACATCCAATGTATATCCGAACCAAAAGATTATGATTCAAATAAGATAAACCAAAATTGAGTTTGCTAAAGACCAGCACAATTGACCCACACCAAACAACAAAACAAAATAATATCACTTTCCAATAAAACCAACACATAAAATATGAACTAGAACACTACACAAACTATATGAACATGTCCTCCAAGCTGCAACACAATAACCAACACTTTTGAAAAATGTGAGGCATTATTTAGACCAATCCTGACAAATTGCCTCACCATAAACAAACAAAAATAACCAACTTCAACATCTAAGTAATTGAGGACCTCAAGACATGCTGGTGCAACATCCATAGAACATAGACATTAATTTTGTAACCTCAAGCCATCATCTTCAAAAACTAGAGGAACCTGGAGCATTATTTCATAAGGACTTTAAATACTCTTTCCTACACATTTTAGCTTCCAATACAATCACCTTTTGGATACACCTAATACTCAGTCAACATCACCTTTAGACAACATAACAACATTTGAACGCTCATTTTTGGACCACATGCCACAACCGCATAGCTGAACAACTACAACTTCTTCTTCACCTTTGTCACCACTATACACAATCATAGACAACACAAACTCATCTTCACATGTGGCATCAATGACAACACTAAAAAAAATTGACATGAATTACAACACCAAAAAAATTTGACATCAATGCCAACACAACCATATTTGAAACAATGTACACAAGTGATTCCATGTTCGATGAAAAGAGGAGAATGAAATTGAATGTACCATAATCACATTTATGTGTTTATAATGCATACTTGACCTCTCTTCTTGGTGGAGTTTTCTTTGTGGAAGGGTTTTCTATGTAAATCTTGTGTTATGTGTTGTTCTTATGTTACTAATGTGTGCCTCTTTGATGTTATCTTATGGTGATGATACTCTTTATTTATTGTTGTTATAAGATCACATAAGGTGTTGTTAATAAGCATGATATGAAGATTGATTTTTGGCATCATTAAGAAGGATCTAATCATGGTAATTCCACACTAAGGCAACTTAATTTTTAGATTCCAATATAAGTTTCATTTTTTTGAGTTGTAGTTGTCCAAACCTTGTATCCCATACTTTCATTGGTTTATTGGATAGAGATTGAATTTTACAACCTTTGGTATTGAACATGTAGATTTTTCAACATTGGGATTGGTTGATTCTCATTCTTATCACTACTAACTCTTTTTGAATTTTTTAATGTTATATGTTTATTAGATAAAGACATTGTGAGAAGCGTCAACTTGTCTTATGCTAACAATCATGTCTCTCAACATACAACTAAGGATGTGTCTATTGTTATGTCACTCAATGTTGTAGTTGCATGCAAGTTTTTATGGTTTGTTTTCATGTAAGAACTCTTGTACCCACATTTACAATTTTATTTGAGTAATCCCTATGTAAATTATTTCCTTTCACATCATATATAATATATTTCCTATGTTTTCTTTGAATAATGGATTAGTTCATTGAACAAAAAGGAAAAATCATAGAAATTCATAGTCCAACTATGTAAAGGAAACCTTTTGCAGTTCCTTCCCCTAGATAAATGTTGTTGCAATAAGAAAGTTTCTTTAAAATCATGAGTTTACAGACATAAACCATTGTATTTTTATGTTAGACACAATGCACCACTAAGAGGGGGAGGGGGTGAATCAGTGGTTCTCAAATCTCTTTCTCTTTTGCAAACCTATGTGAGCATACCGGTTGATAGAATTAACTCAATGCAGACTTACCAGTTATGGAGGAGACTAACATAAGCGCAAACACACTCACAAGGGGACATCACATAACACCAACATATACAAGGAAAACTCAAGATGCAAAAAACCTCAGTGAGAAATGTTGTTGGAGTCTACCGCTCCAATCCAACCTCACAATAAACACAGTTACAAAGTTTAGGGCACCAACCCAAGGAGCACCAACCCCTACCTGATTTATGGGCTACAACCCAAAGGAGCACCAACCCCTGACTTTAGGGCACCAACCCAAGGAGCTACAACCCCTGCACCGAGCTAGAACTCAGTGTTCACAATGTAAACATCAAATACATAAGTAGTTATCTTGTTACAAGTGAATCTTGCAACCATTATACATATCTTACCCTGTCGGTGAGATACCTTCTCTTCTTCACCAACTCACTTCTCTACTACTCTTCACCTGTTGCTTCTCTACTAGTAAGCCCTACCAATTTATCTATCTTTTGAATTGCTCTCACTGTATCTCCTCCTCACTGCTCTGCTCTTCACCGATTCAACTCTCTATCAATTCTTTGTCTATCTTCACTATAGTCTCCTTCACCTCTGTTCTACCAATATGAATACTACTGGTTCTTCTCTCCAACTGGCTGAATGCTTCAACTAGGTTCTCTCTCACTCCCACTCTCTTCATAGATTCTCATTGAGAACTTAGCTGATTTTCTCTTACTTGCAGAAGTCTTCAACTTCGAAATCACACAATATTCTTCTATTCAACAGTAGTAAATATTCTCTTCGGCCCCCACACTTATAGCCAAGTTTTCCCTCCAAAAACCAATTCAAAATCCAGGTGGTTAGGGTTTCCTCACCATCCTTGAGGAAAACCAAACCTAATCAGATCTTGCACGATCTGATCTTTCTGACATCCAATTGCACAACTCTGCCATTTTTATATCTCCTAGATCACACCTTTCATCTCTGGCGACTTACTTTTTACCCTAATAGTTGATCCCTTGGTCAATCATGAAAGAACTGTCATTTTGTTTCCTCCATCACCTCGATCTTCTCAATCGCTCTTAGCTGACTTGTAGTTGTCTTCTAGACCTTGAGCCTCAAACCCCTACAATAGCTCTATAACATGTCCCATGATTTGAGTGACTTCTTATTAAAGTCGACCAACCCTACAACAACCCTGTCAATGTACATTCCATCTTTATCCACATGCATGTTCACCATGTTGACTCCATGTGGCATCCATATCAACTAGCTTCCAGCTTGGCACTTAATGTTGGTCCAAGTAGGATCACTGACCAGCCACTCAACCAGTTCCTCTTTCTTGCAAATTCATTAACCTCGTCGATACCACACACTATACCGGTAACCTTATCATATCTATATTCTGCACCTTGCTCATATTACCAGTGATCTTTACATACTGGTTATCACTCGATGATACCAATCATCATCCTTCACTAGACTCCTTCATCGGTCAAACCATTCTCCTCTGACTATATCTTCTTAGTTGGTTTGTCTGAATGACAAACACATCACTCTTCTATTGTATCAGCATCTCAGCATGCCTTCTCTGTCAGTCCAGTGCATAACCCTGATCTTATGCACTTAAGGCATTCCCTCAATTTACTGGTGGATCTAGAGTGATCCTTCAAGTTCTTACCTTTACCTGTTTACTCTTATCCCACCAAACTATAATGCACTTAATGCATATAGGGGATAAGCTCCACTTACTTGGTGGAGGAACATCTTGTCATCTACTCATGTGAGTTTCATGTTTGTGCAGCATGTCTTCAAATAGGCATATGTGAACTGGTGTAAGCACATACACTATCACTCATTGCTTCTCATGATGATTGCATCTTCATCTAGTGGGAGTCCTATTTGTCTACAACCTCACAGCATACCGATGACCTATTCAATCTTCTCTTTTAGTGTGGATATGATTCAGATATCATTCTGCCTCTTCATCATAAACAACCGCTCAAACACCTCTCTATCTCATCACACAAGTCGAGCATTAACTTGTGTGTAGGTGACTCTTGAGGTCATCTTCCTTACCTTACCGGTGTTCTGCAATACAAGGTGATATCCAAGATATCACATCCTCTACTCCTTCATAGCATTGTTGCACATACATCTCATCTACTAGTGGTCATCCCACACCGGTTGATATCAATGACAACGCAATGCCAACAATCTCCCCCTTTGGCATTGATGTCAACACATGTAGTATCCGGCATACTACATAGTCTTTCTCCCCCTTACTGTGATCCATGTATTTACACGTGTAGTATGTGGTATACTATAGAATCCCTCTCCCCCTTTAACAACAATGGAAAAGGGCACTTGTCAGGATATTATTTCTCTTGTATGTACCGGTCACTGACAGAATACTTTTCTCCCCCTTTGTCTTTATTGCACGTAACACTTCCTTTGATACAATTTGTCATCTTGTCACCAGTTGTTACATCTTCTCAAGTCACAGTACTTGAGGTGGGGAACTTAACCATCAACTAACACCAATTGATCATGTATGTCTAATGCAATTTGAGCTCAGTTTGCAGAATGACTGACCTGCAGCTTGGGCAGTTAGTATCCTTGCAAGTTCAAGCAAGCCAACTCTTCATCATGAGCACTTGAACTCCCCCTGAGTCATACATCTCAGGTGATTATCTCCGGTCAGGTAGAGTATTGGGCCTAAAAGAGAAAGACTTGGCTAAGGATTTGCTTTAGCTAGACGTATGCATTCTTTTCCATGAATGGGATCTTGAGAATGCAGAAGTTCTGAGTTTGATAAACAAGGAGAGTATAGAGTGTGATCAGCATAGTGAAGTGTCACATCCAGGTTGTAACATTTATGTTCCTTGTTTGCATCAGTTGATTAGTAATGCCCCAAATTCTATGAATTTAAATGATAACAAGGTGAGAGCTGGTAGGAATTGCAATGTTGAAAATGAATGTTTTACTTTTGAAGTTCAACATGATGAAGTCCTTGAAGTTGATAGAGTTGAGTGGGATAGTGAAAGGTATGGCAACTTGTGGGAAGGCCTCTATTATGATTTTACTTGTGTTGAAATAGCATGTGACTACAAAATTCAGAATCAGACCAAAGGTAAGCACATCGGTTGTTACAATGATGAGACAAAAGAGGTGGATTCTAAAAGTTATGCTCAGTTGTTATTGAAAGGTGCCTTTGGTTGGATCATGGTATTAAGTGATGAGAATCGGATTTTTGACAGAGGTAAATACTGAAGATTATTTGAGCAGTTATAATTAGTTGTGAGTATGTTTGTATATCTTGTATAGTTGCTTTTCTTCAATTGTGTGGTTTTCAATAAAGTGCCCTGTTGTTTGGGTAGAATAAGGAAGCCCTTTGCTCTTGAGAAGAGAAGAGAAGTGATCTGCTTTTGGGTGGTCTGCTTAACCATTGATTCTATGTTCTTGTGTTGATCTTGCAATCAACCATCCCCAGTCAGAGCCACTATTGGGACTAATTAAATTTGAGTCAATTTTAGAGGTCCATTTCAAAATTTTGCCCTACATTTCCAAATGATAAAAATGAGTCAATTTGAATGGCCTAGTTAGAGAGGGGGTAAAATGGAGCCAGTTGATTTTTAGGGGGTAAGGCTCGGGATTCATTTCCTACACCTTTCATTTGGCCTATGAAGTGATGTGAAACTTTCAGAATTCAGTTTGGAGAATTTTACAAGATACCCATTTTGAGAGGTCAGTTGAAAGTACATTTTAGCCACAAATGCAGATTTTATTGAGTAGCCTATTTTGAGCAATTATATCTTTTGCCCTGTTGATCGTCATGGATAATTTCAAAATGGATTCAATTGTATGCATAAATGTGAGTTAGATTTCAAAATTTCAGGTCCTAATGAATCCATTTGCTTAGTTTTTGAAGATCAATCTGTTTGCAGTTTGTGTGGTTTGACTAGTCCCTATTTCGACAACTAGTCGGAGCCCTCTTTTGCACAAGTGTAAAAGTTGCCTCAGTTCGTTTCATGTCAGAATGTTTGTTCCAGGTTAATGTTGGTATAAATGATGAGCTACGTTTCAAACTTTGATCCTCTGTCAATCCGTTTGATCGGTTTTCAAAAGGGTTCATTGAGCCATCATTTTCAGTTATCCGTACTTTCAGTGCTATATCAGTTAAAGTACTTGTTTTTATGAGCGCGTCATTTGCATCCACTCAGGTTTTTGGTAGAACTAAGAATTCAAAGATTTAGTATGTACTTCAAGGTACCTATGTTTCAAATTTGAGGGCCTATGAAGGTCGTTTGATATTTTTGAGAAAGGCATCATGTGTTGCCAGAACATTGACTTCATCAGGTCTGCAGTGTTGACAAAGTCAGCTGGTCATTTTCGCCAATTAATATCTCTTCACTCGGGACTCGTCTTGAGAAACCGTTTGGTATATTTCATGCTTGCATATCAGAGTACATGCCTGTCAGATGGCGAGATCCAGAAAGGTGTTTTGACCACTTTGAAAATTACATCTTCGTGATTAAATGTGAAAATGTGGCGTAAGTGCCTAAAGGTTGCAAAATTTAGTTTTATGATCTGAAAACGATGTCGATCATTTCCAAAGGTAATCTTAAGGCGTCTGAAGCATTTTGAAGGCTAGTTGCTTGAAAATGAAATTTTTTTAGTTGGACCCACTTTGGGGCCCGACCTGGCTCATGCTTGTGCATCAATTTTATGGCAAAATAGTCTTAACAAAAACGACATGTTTCTTCTAGAACCAAGTTGGGTATAGATGCATTAGATTCTCTAAGTTTTCTGCATGTTTTATTCTTTAGAGGTGCCATCTCAAGCTCCATAGTTCTACATGGTAGATTCAAAGTTTGAATAAGGGATGGTGTATGACACAGAAGTGTATAAGTGGCACCACATTAAAATTCCACGTGGGGCTTAGTAGAGTGTGTCGAAGCCAATAGCATCTGCAAGACGTATAATTTGTTTTGAGTCAGCTTAATGGCAAGTTCATTGTTTGCAACCCTCTCATAAGACAGTTCCGCTAAATACCCAATTTACACCTTACTAAGACAATGCATTCACCATGGTGACAAGGGCAGCGTGGAAACCAATATTGCAATTCATGAGGTTTTAAATGTTGAAACCTGGGTGTGGAAATGATATTGAGGAGAGTATTGAAAGATTTCAGGTCCCTCTGCGTGGGCCTGTGTAAAATTAAGGACTCAGCCATTAAACCAGCAGTATCATCCCCAGTGGTGTGGTGGCTAAGGACCACGTTGAAAATAAACTCCAGACTCTACAGTAGTATCCTCATATCCTCTCTTTGTTGTGCATGACATGGAGGTGTATGTCCAAGCTCCACACTGTCTGGAATGTGGTAAAAAGGGGGGGCATTTGCAGTTTGAAATAAACAAATACCAGTCAAAGCATCCTCCTTGCTAGACATGGAGATTGGAGAGGGGTTTTATAATGCAAAGCAAACAGCAGCATCCTTTCTTCCCTCGCGGTGCAAGGTGGGGCGTTGAGGTTTATGAAGTATGCAAATCAAATGAGAATGCCAAATCAAAGGCAACGATAGCATCCTCCTTGTGTGCAAGCTGGAAAATGGAGTATGGTGTGGGAAAAGACAAATGAAATTCCCAAGCAAATGCAATTTAGCAGATTTAGGACCTCCTCCTACTATGCGTGGTAAGTGAAAATGTTTAGAGAGCTTCTTAGCAAATGTAATTAGAAGCTATAGAAGTAGCTCCACACCCTTTGCCAGCAAACAGACTACAATGTTTCCAACATACTCCTCTCCCCATGTGGGAATCAATGCATCCCTTACGTGAATTATGGATGAGGAAGAAAGTTTTAGTTTTTTGAGACGGAAGAAGCTTTCTTAGAAAATGTAATTAACATTAAAACCAAATCCTCTGCATTGAGTGGTTGTTTGGAACGTTGCAAATATTTTAAGCAAATCCATCAGGCGCCATGAAAGTCTCAGACAAAGCTCCAACATGCAGTCCCAGGCAAAATGAATTATCCCACATTTGCTAGGAAGTGGGGTATATTGATATTTATATGTAAATCTCCACCCAAGTATAATGTCAAAGCCATCAAGGCTTTTGACGGACGGTGCCCATTGGGCCCCCAAGAAGACCCCACATGCGTGGGTGCGGATTCCAAGGTGACTAGAGGAGGTGACAAATGGTGATAGGTGGACCCCACACAGGCACACTTCTCGAGGCAAATAGGCAAATTTTATAGAGAAGGGTCGACTTAACCAGTGAGTAGGTTGCAGAGGATCTGACGAAGCACGTTGATTCGCAAGCTAAAGGTGCTCACCGGTTAGAGGCTACGAAATGGTGAAAGGTGAAATGGCGAAAAGCTCAGCAAGTTAAAGACCCTGCAGGTTCGAAAGATCGGACGGCTCACGCGAATTCGCGAAGGAAAGTTGCTCATTGGTTAAGGTCCGTGAAATGGCGAAAAGCATCTTCGAAAATGAGCAAGGTTAAAGGTCGAGCAAGTCCTGAGCAGATCGACGGTGCACGTGGTTTTGTGAAGCGAAGATGCACGGAACATACCGTCTGCGAAATGGTGAAAGCCAGGTGGCGATGACATGGTAGGTTCTAGTCAGAGTTCTAGCAGGCGGGTCCTGTCCTAGTGGTGGTGATGTGGCACACACGTGGCATACAGGTGGACAGACAAGCAAGTGGACATGTGGTGGGGTGATGAGGTGTCATCCTAGAGGGCACCCAGTGGACCCCATTGACCAATCAAGTCCTGCCACATGGCAAGGTGTCAGGGCACAATCGGAGCAAAAATCAAAGTTAAATGTAGATTAAACATATAGTTTTGACTATATTGAAAATTCAAAAATTTAAATGATTGTGCACATTTGAAGGATTAATTGGCCCAGGGCTCAATTTTTCGCCAAAATATGAATTATTATATATTGCCAGAAAGCTCTCAGAGTGAGGAATCCAATTATGTAGTTATTTGTAAAAAAGATCAGATATTTTGGGAGCAGTTTCAATGGGAATGAAATTAAGTTAGAGAGGAGACACTTGGCAATTTCAGTTGCAGATTTGATTTTCTTCCCTCTCCTTATTCTCAATTTTTCTCATTTGTAATGGTTCTAGAAATTTGGAGAATGACTCCATTTTTTCATGGCTTCCAATTCTGAGTTCTTTTCAAAATTGTACAGGGCAATGTCCTTTTCCATAGAATAGAGTTTGATTCATGCTATAGGTGTTCTTTGTTGCAGTTTCTTGTGTATGTAAGGCATACATAAATTCACACAAGATTGTCTCTAGATTTGTATTTCCATTTTATTAAATCAGATCCTCAAGGAGGATGAAATTTCTTATCTCAAGGAGATAGTTGTGATTGTTTGCAGGGATTCTTCAAGGAAGGATTTAAATTCTGTAATAAATTATGAATAATGGAATATAGTTTCAAGATCTAATGATTTTGTGAATGATCTTAGTAATGCATTTATGCAAGGTATTAATGCATGAATATTCAATAATGAAGATGGATTTTCAATCAAAGCTTCCATTTATAGTTTGATCTATGACTTTGTTGCCCTTGGATAAGGCACTGATCTTGCAATTAAGGGGGTTCTCAAACCAATTTAAAATCCAATCAGAATATCTTTAGTTTATGTTATGTTTTGAAATGTTTCATCTATCTCATGCTCAAGCTTAGTTGAGTTTTATGTGTAGATCTAGCCCATCTGCAATAAACTATTTGTTTTAGAGCCCTGGTGAGATCTATCTGTTTATGTTGATGTTGTCATAGATGTGTAATAGGTATAATTCTAAGCATCAAAGGTATACCCGCCTAGGTTTGCAGAGCCTGAAGAGTAGAAGGATTCATATCCTTGTCATGTTGTCCAAGCCCTAAGGTTCTTCATAGACTGAATTGGCTGCTTCATAGATCAATTGCAGGTGTTCTTGGGTTATCACTTTTGGTGAACAACAAAAGTGGCTACTCTGTTGGGGACCTGAAATAGAAATTTTATAATTTCATCCAGTTAGTCAGTCCATTGAGAATGCACAGAGTTGAAAATGTCTTTTATGGTTGAGGGATTTAGTATTATGTTCTGAGGTTGTATTGGTATTGTCTACTATCAGAGAAAGTTTCTTGTGAAGAATCTGAGAAAGTATACATCGTTTAGAGTTGTAAGAGGTTCTTACAACTGTTTATGAATTCTCCCCAATGTCATAATTGGGTGGTGACTCTAGTCTTTGTACTGGTGCTTGAAGGAAGTTTGTATTCCAAGACATTCACAAGATTAGTTGATAATCTTATGAATCATATTAAGATGCAGATGGATCTAAGTAGAAGATGCTCAGACATGGTGCTTCCATCATAAAAGTTTTATAGAGAAGTGCAGTAAAAGATTTCAGTCACACATAAGTCTGGTGTATTTTCCAGATTTGTGTTAAAAAGCCTGGAGTAAATGTGTTGCAGTGAGATTGAAGGAGAAACAGAGAATTAAAACTTGTGTTGAATGACATTCTGCTATTCAAAATGTCCTCTGTGCAAGAGATGGCGACTCTGTGATAAAAGATTGTGCTGAAAGTTGAAATTAATCTTCAGATCTACAAGAGTTTAAAGCTGCAAATCTCCAGGTATTTTCAGAGGTTTTAAATGCAAGACATCTTTTCTGAAAATTTGAAAGTGTAATGGTGTTTTCCCATTTAGTGAACAACACTAGTTTAGAGGGAAAGAGGAATCACAAAAAATTAATTTGCATATCTATGCTGCTAAAATATCCAGTGTTTATGATCTTCCGTAGTATGCAAATTTATGAGGAGCTTTGTGTCAAGCAATGTTGTGAAATAGTTTTAGTATAAGGATATGTGCTTGAAGTTTTTATCCAAGATTGTATAATCATTTGTGGAAGTAAGGAAGAAATGTGTAGTGAATTTTTTCAGCCCCAATCTTATCCACATATGACCATGTCCAGTGAAATGTCACAACCATGTAATAGAAAGAGTTTTAGTATGAAGTATTATGCTTCTCTAAACTTTGAAGGTATTTCGGGTTACCCAAATCCCATACCCACAGAAATTAGAAAGTATTTGCCAATTTTCAGTGGGAAGAAATCAGAATCAGCATGTCAACATGTGAAAAGATTTTCAGATTTGATAGGAGAGTTTGAAATTTGTCAGGAAGATATATGCATGAAATTGTTTGTTCAATCATTGAAAGAGGATGCAAGGGATTGGTTTTCCTTTTTGCCAGTAGATTGTATTTCCTCATGGGAAGAATTAGTTTCAGATTTCATAGACCAATTTGATGAAAAAATGAGTGATTATGATATGATGAAAGAGTTCACTTATATACAAATCAAGGAAGATGAATTGGTACCAACATTTAATATCAGATTTTCACAAGCTTTGTCTAAAATTTCCAGAAAGCATAAGTTTGATGATACGGTATGTCTGGATATTTATATGAGTGCTTTTGGTAAGAAGATGGGTTTCCTATTGAGAAACAAAGAACCTAAGACTTTGTATGAAGCTTTTAACACAGCTAGAGACATTGAAAATAATTTGAAATTTGGGATAGCCAAGAAATTTGTGTCTATTGTAGTTTCTTGTCAAAGCACCTTCAATGGTGAAATACCACTTGAAACTGATCAAAACATTCTGTGTCAAAATATGTCAAGCCTTGTTGTTCCAAGTAGTTTTGCTGATATATATGATTCAAATTTGAATGAGAGTCAAGATCCTCTGCTATTAATGTTGGTTGCCTCTCACAGTAATGATGGAATGATTAGTGTGCAATGTTGTGATAATGTTGATACAAAGATTGATATATACAAGGGATATGTACCATTTGGTTTGTATGCCGGTTATGCTGATTATGTGGCTACCAACTATCAAGTTAATCATGCATCTCCTAAGGTTAACAATAATGAAAATTATGGTAATGATGACCATCGATCTTTACATACTGTTGATGTATTTGATGTTGAAATGCCAAGTACTGATGGATCACCAAATGTTGCTGATTATGCAAGTGAAGATGTGCAATATGATGTAAATCAAATTTCATTTAAGTCTGATAAATCTGAAAATGAAAATGTGAATGATGCTGATGATGTGTTCAATGCAAGTATACCCAGTGATGAATGTGTTTCAGAATGGAGTGGTGTTGCTGATTATGAGGACATTGAGTTCTATTCCCAGCACCTTGAAGGTATGCAAATGAACAATGAAGATCAATTTCAGAATGAGAATGATCTTGGCACAAGTGTTTTACTTTCTTATGATCAGCAAATGAATGCTAGTCATGCAGCTGAAAGTGGTTATGAGAACTCTTATTATTCATCTTGTGAAGATGATATGGGAGGAAACCAAGTTATGTGCCTCAGTTATGAATCTGAAAATGAAAGTGTTTTTGAAGATAAGAATGTATGTGATAGTGCTGATAATGTTCTATTTTCAGATTTAAGTAAACCTGTGTTTGAATGCTTTCAGAATTTGAGGTACCATGAAGAGAATGAAAATGATG
This sequence comes from Cryptomeria japonica, assembly GCF_030272615.1. Taxonomy (NCBI): domain Eukaryota; kingdom Viridiplantae; phylum Streptophyta; class Pinopsida; order Cupressales; family Cupressaceae; genus Cryptomeria; species Cryptomeria japonica. Next base: position 365,248,626 of record NC_081410.1, on the reverse strand, counting down.
ATAGTATGCTTGAACCAGATATGGAGTTTTTTGTTTTTGGTATAAATGTCCATCATGCTGATTTCATTGATGAAAATATTGAGATTTCCCCTTGTGGTGAACAAGTTTGTAATGCTGATGAAGTTCTGAACAGCAGTAGCATGGGTTGTAAAAAATTACTTCATGATGAAGATAAGAGGCATGGGTTGTGTGATGATTATTTCAGACCACAAATGGAAGTGTTTGAGGTGGATGTAAGCCTGAAAGAGAAAGACTTAGCTGAGGATTTGCTTTAGCCAGAGGTATGCATTATTTTCCATGAATAGGATCTTGAGAATGCGGAAGTTTTGAGTTTGATAAACAAGGAGAGTATAGAGTGTGATCAGCATAGTGAAGTGTCACATCCGGGTTGTAACATTTATGTTCCTTGTTTGCATCAATTGATTAGTAATGCCCCTCATTCTATGAATTTAAATGATAACAAGGTGAGTGCTGATAGGAATTGCAATGTTGAAAATGAATGTTTTACTTTTGAAGTTCAGCATGATGATGTCCTTGAAGTTGATAGAGTTGAGTGGGATAGTGAAAGGTATGGCAACTTGTGGGAAGGCCTCTATTGTGATTTTACTTGTGTTGAAATAGCGTGTGATTATAAAGTTCAGAATCAGACCAAAGGTAAGCACACCGGTTGTTACAGTGATGAGACAAAAGAGGTGGATTTTAAAAGTTATGCTCAGTTGTTATTGGAAGGTGCCTTTGTTTGGATCATGGTATTAAGTGATGAGAATCAGATTTTTGATAGAGGTAAATACTAAAGATTGTTTGAGCAGTTATAATTAGTTGTGTGGTTTTCAATAAAGTGCCCTGTTGTTTGGGTAGAATAAGGAAGCCCTTTTCTTTTGAGAAGAGAAGAGAAGTGATCCGTTTTTGGGTGGTCTGCTTAACCATTGATTCTATGTTCTTGTGTTGATCTTGCAATCAACCATCCCTAGTCAGAGCCACTATTGGGACTAATTAAATTTGAGTCAAGTTTAGAGGCCCATTTCAAAAATTTTCCCTGCATTTCCAAATGATAAAAATGAGTCAGTTTGAATGACCTAGTTAGAGAGGGGGTAAAATGGAGCCAGATGATTTTTAGGGGGTAAGGCTTAGGATTCATGTCCTACACCTTTCATTTGGCCTATGAAGTGATGTGCAACTTTCATAATTCAATTTGGAGAATTTTACAAGATACCCATTTTGAGAGGTAAGCTGAAAGTGCATTTTAGGCACAAATGCAGATTTTATTGAGTAGCCTATTTTAAGCGATTATATCTTTTGCCCTGTTGATCATCATGGAGAATTTCAAAATGGATTCAATTGTATGCATAAATGTGAGTTAGCTTGAAAATTTCAGGTCCTAATGAATCCATCTGCTCATTTTTTGAAGATCAATCTGTTTGCAGTTTGTGTGGTTTGACTAGTCCCTATTTCGACAGCTAGTCGGAGCCCTATTTCGCAAAAGTGTAAAAGTTGCCTCAGTGGGTGTCATGTTAGAATGTTTGTTCCAGGTTAATGTTGGTATAAATGATGAGGTACGTTTCAAATTTCAAGCCTCTCTCAATCTGTTTGATCAGTTTTCAAAAGGGTTCATTGAGCCATCATTTTTAGTTATCCGTACTTTCAGTGCTATATCAGTTAAAGTAGCTGTTTTTATGAGCACGCCATTTGCATCTAGTCAGGTTTTTGGTCAAACTGAGAATTCAAATATTTTTTATGTACTTCAAGGTACCTGTGTTTCAAATTTGAGGGCCTACGGAGGTCGTTTGATATTTTTTAGAAAGGCATCATGTGTTGCCAGAACATTGACTTCATCAGGTCCGCAGTGTCGACAAAGTCAGTTGGTCATTTTCGCCAATTAATATCTCTTCACTCAGGACTCGTCTTGAGAAACCATTTGGTATATTTCATTCTTGCATATCAGAGTACACGCCTGTCAGAAGGCGAGAGCCAGAAAGGTGTTTTGACCACTTTGAAAAATACGTCTTCGCGATTAAATGCGAAAATGTGGCGTAAGTGCCTAAAGGTTGCAAAATTCAGTTTTATGATCTAAAAATGATGCTGATCATTTCCAAAAGTAAGCTTAAGGCGTCTGAATCATTTCAAAGGCCATTTGCTTGAAAACAAAAAAAAATTAGTCAGACCCACTTTGAGGCCCGACCTGGCTCATGCCTGTGCATCAATTTTACGGTGAAATAGTCTTAACAAAAATGGCATGTTTCTTCCAGAACCAAGTTGGGTATAGATGCATTAGATTCTCTAAGTTTTCTGCATGTTTTATTCTTCAGAGGTTCCATCTCGAGCTCCATAGTTCTACATGGTAGATTCAAAGTTTGAATAAGGGATGGTGTATGACACAGAAGTGTATAAGTGGCACCACATTGAAATTCCACGTGGGGCTCAGTAGAGTGTGTTGAAGCCAATAGCATCTGCAGGAGGTATAATTTGTTTTGAGTCAGATTAATGGCAATTCATTGTTTGCAACCCTCTCATAAGACAGTTCCGCTAAATACCCAATTTACACCTTACTAAGACAATGCATGCATTCACCATGGTGACAAGGGCAGCATGGAAACCAATATTGCAATTCATGAGGTTTTAGATGTTGAAACCTGGGTGTGGAAATGGTATTGAGGAGAGTATTGAAAGCTTTTAGCTCCCTCTGCGTGGGCCTATGTAGAATTAAGAGCTCAGCCATTAAACCAGCAGTATCATCCCCAGTGGTGTGGTGGCTAAGGACCACGTTGAAAATAAACTCCAGACTCTATAGTAGTATCCTCATATCCTCTCTTTGTTGTGCATGACATGGAGGTGTATGTCCAAGATCCACACTGTCTGGAAAGTGGTAAAAAGGGGGGGCATTTGCAGTTTGAAATAAACAAATACCAGTCAAAGCATCCTCCTTGCTAGACATGGAGATTGGAGAGGGGTTTTATAATGCAAAGCAAATAGCAGCATCCTTTCTTCCCTCATAGTGTAGGGTGGGGCGTTGAGGTTTATGAAGTATGCAAATCAAATGAGAATGCCAAATCAAAGGCAACGATAGCATCCTCCTTGCATGCAAGATGGAAAATGGAGTATGGTGTGGGAAAAGACAAATGAAATTCCCAAGCAAATGCAATTTAGCAGATTTAGGACCTCCTCCTACTATGCGTGGCAATTGAAAATGTTTAGAGAGATTCTTAGAAAATGTAATTAGAAGCTATAGAAGTAGCTCCACGCCCTCTGCCAGCAAACAAACTACAATGTTTCCAACATACTCCTCTCTCCACATGGGAATCAATGCATCCCTTACGTGAATTATGGATGAGGAAGAAAGTTTTAGTTTTTTGAGATGGAAGAAGCTTTCTTAGAAAATGTAATTGACATTAAAACCAAATCCTCTGCATGGAGTGGCTGTTTGGAAGGTTGCAAATATTTCAAGCAAATCCATCAGGCACCATGAAAGTCTCAGACAAAGCTCCAACATGCAGTCCCAGGCAAAATGAATTATCCCACATTCACTGGGAAGTGGGGTATTTTGATATTTATATGTAAATATCCACCCAAGTATAATGTCAAAGCCATCAAGGCTTTTCATGAATGGTGCCCATTAGGCACCCAAGCGGACCCCATGCACGTGGGTGCAGATTCCAAGGTGACCAAAGGAGGTGATAGATGGCGACAGGTGGACCCCACACAGGTACGCTTCCTAAGGCAAATTGGCAAACCTTGCAGAGAAGGGTCAACTTAACCAATGAGTAGGTTGCAAAGGATCCGATGAAGCATGTTGATTTGCAAGCTGAAGGTGCTCACCAGTTAGAGGCTGCAAAATGGCGAAAAGCTCAATGAGTTAAAGACCCTATAGGTTCAAAAGATCGGACGGCTCACACAACTTCGCGAAGGAAAGTTGCTCGCCAGTTAAGGTCTGTGAAATGGTGAAAAGCATCTCCGAAAATGAGCAAGGTTAAAGATTGAGCAAGTCCCGAGCAGATCGACAGTGTGCGTGGTTTCGTGAGGCGAAGATGCACGAAACATACCATCTGCAAAATGGCAAAAGCCAGGTGGTGATGAAGTGGTAGGTCCAGTCAGAGGTCCAGTAGGTGGGTCCCATCCTAGTGGCAGTGATGTGGCACACACGTGGCATATAGGTGGACAGACAAGCAAGCAGACACGTGGTGGGGTGATGAGGTGTCATCCTAGAGGGCGCCTAGTGGACCCCTTCGACCAATCAAGTCCCACCACATGGCAAGGTGTCAGGGCAAAATCAGAGCAAAAATCAAAGTTAAATGCAGATTAAACATATAGTTCTGACTATATTGAAAATTCAAAAATTTAAATGATTGTGCACATTTGAAGGATTAATTCGCCCAGGGCTCAATGTTTGGCCAGAATATGAAGTATTATATATTGCCAGAAAGCTCTCAAAGTGAGGAATCCAATTATGTTGTTATTTGTAATAGAGATCAGATATTTTGGGAGTAGTTTCAATGGGAATGAAATTTAGTTAGAGAGGAGACACTTGGCAATTTCAGTTGCAGATTTGATTTTCTTCCCTCTCCTTATTCTCAATTCTTCTCATTTGTAATGGTTCCAGAAATTTGGAGAATGGCTCCATTTTTTCATGGCTTCTGATTCTGAGTTCTTTTCAAAATTGTACAGGGCAATGTCCTTTTCCATAGAATAGAGTTTGATTCATGCTATAGGTGTTCTTTGTTGCAGGTTCTTGTGTATGTAAGGCATACATAAATTCACACAAGATTGTCTCTAGATTTGTATTTCCATTTTATCAAATCAGATCCTCAAGGAGGATGAAATTTGTTATCTCAAGGAGATAGTTGTGATTGTTTGCAGGGATTCTTCAACTAAGGATTTAAATTCTCTTATAAATCATGAATAATGGAATATAGTTTCAAGATCTGATGATTTTGTGAATGATCTTAGTAATGCATTTATGCAAGGTATTAATGCATGAATATTCAATAATGAAGATGGATTTGCAATCGAAGCTTCCATTTATAGTTTGATGTATGACTCTATTTCCCTTGGATAAGGCACTGATCTTGCAATTAAGGGGGTTCTCAAACCAATTTAAAATCCAATCAGAATATTTTTAGTTTATGTTATGTTTTGAAATGTTTCATCTATCTCATGCTCAAGCATACTTGAGTTTTATGTGTAGATCTAGCTCATCTGCAATAAACTACTTGTTTCAGAGCCCTGGTGAGATCTATCTATTTATGTTGATGCTATCATAGGTGTGTAATAGGTATAATTCTAAGCATCAAAGGTATACCCACCTAGGTTTTGCAGAGCCTGAAGCATAGAAGGATTCATATCCTTGTCATGTTGTCCAAGCCCTGAGGTTCTTCATAGATTGAATTGGCTACTTCGTAGATCAATTGTAGGTGTTCTTGGTTTATCACTTTTGGTGAACAACAGTGTGGTAGCATTTTTCCATCCTCTACTGGTAGAGGTTTTCCTTTGTTGCTTCCTCATCTTCCTTCCGGTTGAGTTTTCTTCTTCCATCTTCTCCTTACCTCTGAGATCTGCATGAAGATTCCTTTTTGGAGCATTGATCTTCACTTTTGTCTACAAGCCCACACCAGTTGTGGTCAAGACAACCTTCTTTCAAGGAGCATGGGGATGTCTGGCTTTTGTTCTCTCCAAGCAACCACTGAAGTTTTTTGTCTTTCATCTCTAGCTGAGAATCTAGATCTTCACACCGGCATTTCTTGGTGTTTTCTACCTGGGTCTTCAACTCTGAGATGCATTTCTCATATTCTTCAAGGAATTTGACTAACTGGTTCTACTCCACAATAGCAGCATTCTTGAATAACTTGTATTCCCTTTTAACCATATTGATTTCTTCAAATGTATTTACAAGCTCTCCTTCAAGGTCAACTTTTGCTACTTCTTCATCATCTGAAGGGTCTTGATGGCTAGATCTATCTGCTATGTCTTCCTCTTCATCATCATCACTACTCAACACATCTTGTTGAGGGGAACTTTTTTCCCAGCCACTTTCAGATTCTTGGGCCACGAAGAGTTGAGCTCCTTCTTCGTCACTGTTGTGGTTGCTAGCAGATCTATCTTCATCATATAGATAAATATGAGGGGTATTTCTCATATTTGCTTCAATTTCTAGTTCTATACTTTAGGGTTCATTTCCATAGAGCTTTTTCAATCTTTCCAATAAGCTCTTTGTTGTTTTACACCTATCCACCTGTGAAGAGACATCACTAGTGAGTCAACTAAAAATAGCCTTCATGGCTTCTTCATTGACCTGGTTTTTTCTTTTTTCTACAAATCCAATAGGAAGATTGACCTTTCTAGGGAGACCATCAACTACTAACATCCATACATCAAACCCTAAAGAGGATAGGAAAACTTCCATTCTGTTACTCCAAATAGAAAAGTTTGAACCATCAAATACTAGATCAGAGATAGACACTAAACAAACCATTGTGTCCTTAAGTCAGAATCTACCCAAGTTGGAGAACACTCTTCTAACTAGGGAACCTAGGCTTTGATACCAATTGTTAGACACAATGCACCACTGAGAGGGGGAGGCGGTGAATCAGTGGTTCTCAAATCTCTTTCTCTTTTGAAAACCTATGTGATCATACCGGTTGATAGATTTAACTCAATGCAGGCTTACCAGTTATGGAGGAGACCAACATAAGCGCAAATACACTCACAAGGGGACATCACATAACACCAACATATATGAGGAAAAACCAAGATGGGAAAAACCTCGGTGAGCAATGTTGCTGGAGTCTACTGCTCCAATCCAACCTCACAATAAACATCGTTACAAAGTTTAGGGCACCAGCCCAAGGAGCACCAACCCCTGCCTGATTTATGGGCTACAACCCAAAGGAACACCAACCCCTGACTTGATTTATGGGCTACAACCCAAAGGAGCACCAACCCCTAACTTTAGGGCACCAACCCAAGGAGCTACAACCCCTGCACTGAGCTACAACTCAGTGTTCACAATGTAAACATCAAATACATAATTAGTTATCTTGTTATAAGTGAATCTTGCAACCATTATACATATCTTACCCTGTCGGTGAGATACCTTCTCTGCTTCACCAACTCACTTCTTAGTTTCTCTTCACCTGTTGCTTCTCTACTGGTAAGCCCTACTAGTTTATCTCTCTTCTAAATTGCTCTCACTGTATCTCCTCCTCACTGCTCTTCTCTTCACTGATTCAACTCTTTGCTGGTTCTCTATCTATCTTCTCTACAGTCACCTTCACCTTTTTTCTATCATATGAATACTACTAGTTCTTCTCTCCAGCCGGTTGAATGCTTCAACCGGTTCTCTCTCACTCCCACTCTCTTCATAGATGCTCACTAAGCACTTGGTTGATTTGCTCTTACTTGCAGAAGTCTTCAACTTCACAATCACATAATATTCTTCTATTCAGTAGCACCAAACATTCTCTTTGGCCCCCACACTTATAGCCAAGTTTTCCCTCCAAAAACCAATTCAAAATCTAGGCGGTTAGGGTTTCCTCACCATCCTCGAGGCAAACCAAACCCAATCAAATCTTGCATGATCTGATCTTTCTGACATCCAATTGCACAACTCCACTATTTTTGCATCTCCTAGATCACACCTTTCATCTCTGGTGACTTACTTTTTACCCTAATAGTTGATCCCTTGGTCAATCACGAAAGAACTATCGTGTTGTTTCCTCCATCGCCTCGATCTTCTCAATCACTCTTAGCTGACTCATAGTTGTCTTCCAAACCTCGACCCTCAAACCCCTGCAATACCTCTACAACATGTCCCGCTATTTGAGTGACTTCTCATTAAAGTTGACCAACCCTACAACAACTGTGTTGATGTACATTCCATCTTTATCCACACACATGTTCACCACGTTGACTCCATGTGGCATCCATATCAACTAACTGCTAGCTTGGCACTTCATGTTGGTCCAAGTAGGATCACCAACCAGCCACTCAACTGGTTCCTCTTTCCTGTTGACTCATTAACCTCGTCGGTACCACACACTGTACTAGTAACCTTATCACATCTACATTCTTCACCTTGCTCATATTACCGGTGAGCTTTACATACCGGTTATCACTCTTGATGATACCAGTCATCATCCTTCACTAGACTCCTTCACCGGTCAGACCATTCTCCTCTGACTGTATCTACTCAGCCAGTTTGTCTATATGACAAACACATCACTCTTCTGCTATATCAGCATCTTAGCATGCCTTCTCTATCAGTCCAGTGCATAACCCTGATCTCATGCACTTAAGGCATTCCCTCAATTTACCAGTGGATCTAGAGTGATCCTTCAAGTTCTTGCCTTTACCTATTTACTCTTATTCCACCAAACTATAATGCATATATGGGATAATCTCCACTTACTTGGTGGAGGAACACCTTGTCATCTGCTTATGTGAGTTCCTTGTTTGTACAGCATATCTTCAAACAGGCATATGTGAACCGGTGTAAGCACGTACACTATCAGTCATTGTTTCTCATGATGACTGCATCTTCATTGGGTGGGAATCCTGCTATTTGCAACCTCACAGCATATCGGTGACCTGTTCAATCTTCTCTTCCAATGTGGATGTGATTCAGATAACATTCTGCCTCTTCATCATAAACAACCGCTCAAACACCTCTCTATCTCATCACACAATTTGGGCATTAAATTGTGTGCAGGTGACTCCTAAGGTCATCTTCCTTACCTTACCGATGTTCTGCAACACAAAGTGATATCCAAGATATCACATCCTGTACTCCTCCATAGCAATGTTGCACATACATCTCATCTACCGGTGGTCATCCCATACCGGTTGACATCAATGACAACACGATGCTAACATTTCATTCATTCATATAAGTAATAAACCACCTGCATGCACTTGTCTCATCCAAAATCACCGATTTACCCATGGTTTTGAAGTTTGGATCTTGAAAATGTCACGTTGTTTGGGTTTCTTTATTATTTTAATTTGTAGGAGCATAGGAATGAGTAGGGGTGTCTACATGCATAAGTGTAGCTTGTGTTGACCATAAGATAAGAAGAAACTTTATTATGTTTTCAAATTAGTTTTAAGATTTGCATCACATGTTAATCAAAACCTCTCACTAGATCCATATATTTATGAATTTTCATTGTTTTTAATAGTTATTTGATATCCACATGGTTTAAACCCATTTTAAACTTGTTAATAAAATCTAGAGGTCCACACCACAAAAATTGGGTAATTTGTTTCAATATTCAAATGGATTTGATAGAAAAAAATTTAAAATCCACAAATTTGTATTACTATCTATTTTATTTCAAACAACTTTTAATTGGCAAGTCCATGTAGAAATCAAAAGCTAGTAAGTTTAATTTGCCTAAATTTATTTCTACATTCGCGTGAAATTTGAATCATTCACTTTAGTTTTGTTTTCAATTTCTTTTTTAATCTTTTTAATATCTTCATTTTTTAACACCTTTTAGAAAAATAATGTAAATTCTTAAAAATTCAAAATAATGAAAAAATCATAAAACTTAAAAGAAAAATAAAAAAAATATAAAAGCCATAAAAGTTTTTAAAAAAAAAATTAAAAAAAAAATCAACACTTTTCAAAAAATAAAAATTAATTTTGTGTGATTAACTATTTTCTAATTAACATAATTCTCATGTGGAGTGTTATTTTTTTATGCTTTTGTAATTGTTGGAAAGTGTATTTGGTTATTGTCCGATGGACATAAATTTTGTAAATTTTGGTTCAAAATCAATTTTTTTGTTTTCAAACTTTGAACGTGCATAAATGTTGTGTTTTTCATCATTTTTCAATGATTATTTCTAAATTTATCAAACAAAACATAGAAATTCTTTTTTCTTAATTTATTTTTTTGTAGGAATTACTACTTTTCTAATTTTGACTAACTTTTATGTGCATGTCTTCTTCATTTTCCAAGAGTTATCCTCCAAACTATTTACATAAGTGGTTTTGTAGGATGTCATTGAAGAGTTTACTTATAGACATTCTATAATTCTATGTGCTTTGTCTTTTTTGTTTCCTCAAACATTGAAATTGGTTTAAAATTCACCTTCACTCTTTGATTTGGGTTTATAATTTAGTTGTGTCTTTTAAACCCCGAGCACACTTATGTATGCTCTCCTCTCGCATCTTATCGTGATCTTGAGGATCAAAAATGTGTTGTCTTGATTTTTCCTTTTAGGGGGTCTGCTTGGAGATTTCATCACCCCAAGGGATGACCTCAACTCTATTAATTTGGTGGAGTATAAATAGTGGAGGGATGAATCGAAAGAGATGCCTCTTGGTATTTGTGATTTTATCATTTAGGATAATATTTCAAGAACTTTAGACCTTGGGGAAGTGACTGATAAGGGTGATTTATCCTCTTCTCCTGACTATTTGACTTTCTTATTCTTTCAAATTCACAAATTTAGGCCTCGCATGCCCTTGTGGCATATAGAGGATATCCTGGATTAGCTTCGTATGTCCTATTTTAATAAATTTTGACCATCCTAGTATTGTGAAAAGGACATGTATCATACCTTGAAGTTACTTAAGATGTACTTCCATGTGATGAGATATTTTTTTGTTTAGACAAGGCTAGTCCTCCAAGGAATGGGGTGTATTGGTGGTACATGACCATACATACTCTAGATATCCACACAATAGTTAAAAGCATTAGCTTCAACTCATGGGCTCACATTCTAAGTCACACCTTTCATTGAATAATGTTAGTATTGTTAGTCTTTTCTTTTTTGAGTGTTGTATATACCAATTGCTTGTTTAAAAACCTTTTAAACCAAGATTGATTCAAGTCCAATTTGAACTCTTTTCTTTTCTAGAAATAAATTTCCCTTTGGCATCCTTGAAAAATAAATATTGAATTTAAACTTGGGATAACCATCACTTAGTGCAAAACCTATTTAGCCTTGATCATCAATAAAAATATAGCCTAACATCTCCACATCAACTAAATAAATTGTCCATATTAACCTTATCACTTAGCCTTTTAATCTGATTTCCACATTTTCACTCACCATCACCTTGGTTATAACCATAGTCACCTTTGATTCACATCTAAGAAAACATTAGGATACCTTGATCATTTCACCATCCATGTTCACACTATCCTTATATTCACACCCATCATCATCCAAATCAACACTAGGTCATAGTTCAAGGTTTCACCTTTTAAATATCTTAATCAAAACACCTTAGTCCAAACTTTGGGACCATTAACCATCCTCAAGCCTATTTTTTAGTCCTTGAAAATTATACACCAACCTATAGATTCCAAAATCAATTTATAATCAAGTCATCCTTAAGATCCATGTGTGTAGCGTAAACTTTAATCTAAGTTATCAATTCTAATCCATATAGTCCATTTGGTCAATCTTTACCATCATTGGTATCATTTCATTTTCCAATTGAATTATCCAAAATAGACTTCCATTCCAAGTCATCTACCTTTAAGGTTATCCTTCATTTTAAGGATTTGACTTTATTTTTATTAGTCACCTAGTCCTCCACATCAATAATTTCCTATGTAGAGATTAGACCAAAATCATGAATCCATATCCCACACAAGTAAATTCCAAACTCATAATCAAAATAATCCCAAATATCATAAAAAATGGAAAATCTAACACCATGATCCCTCTAGATGGATAATGTTTTTTCCAAATCAAACCACATATAATGGAAATGATTGCATTTTACACTAAATTGAATATGATCCTTATAATGATGAGGATGATCATATTTACCAACCTGGACATGACCCTCACAATCATGATAATAGTATTAACCAAGACATGATTGATGAGATCTTATTCCCCACCATCAACTCCAATATCTCTCAAAATCAAGGCATCTCTAGCACCAACTATCTCACAAACCAACATCACATATCAATGAACAATTTTTATGCCACTTTTGGAAAGGATAAAACCATCCTATAACAATATCCCCCATTTCCCAAATTTATATCATTTTAATCCTCTTCACCCAAATCTTTTAAGTCTACCTCTATGTCTTACAATTCATTTGCATCTACCTCCTCCAAATCATTATCACCCAAGTTATTTTATTCCTTTCAATCTCATATAGGCTCCAAATCACCCTCATTTGACTCCTCCAACCAACCCTGTATAGATTCCACTCATTCATGTAATAGTAATTGATCTCATCAATCTACTAAAGATCTTATCCAATAACTACTTACGTGACAGAAACAAAAAATATCCACAACACCTAGATCCATAAGTCTTCTAGCCTAGCCTTAATCAAATTCCATAAAACACTACCATCTACATGATGTAATCCACATTGGGAATATAAACATAAGCATTTCATCAAATCCATAAAATCGTAAAGGTCCAAAATTTATAAGCATCATAAGGTCAAAAGATATCTCGCTAGTCCAAGCATACTATTAAATGTGACATTAGGAACATATATCAAAGGCCTAGTCAATATAGAGAATATCAAAGCAAAGAAAAGTGTATACATCTTGTCTAAGAAGGAACAACAAGATCAAACATTAATCAAGATCAATTTACTGAGTGATGGTTAATAAATTTTTCCTTATGATATTTTATTGTTTATAACTCTATCAACCCTCATTTATAAGAACTAACTCAACCAATAGTTGGGTAATTTGTATTAATTATCAACTCCCCTCTAAACTTTAGAGTTACAGATCACTCTAAAGGTCATTTTTTTATGATTTTTGAATAATAAAATTGGGTTATTCTTTTAATCAAAAATAAGGAAAGGCATTCCACACTCATTCATAACTATGAAATAAATGCATTTAGAGTTTATGGGGAATTAATATAAATCCAACAATAATATTCCAGGACACATACTAGAATATCAATTGAGAAATAAATTAAATATAGAAATGATTTTTCTACATTAAGAATAAAATGAATGCTTTTAAAACGGATATCACACTCACATAGAAGGATGATAACCATAAATAAATTGAAGCACACAAACTCATAGTAAATTTCAAAACATAAGCCTTCACACTTGTCAGCACACCGACTCACAATATCTTCTTGAGGAATGGAAAAAACATTATATCATCTATCTCTTAATTGTTAATCAAAACAATGATGATCAACCCTTAATAGTCTTTTACTTACATATTTAAAGTAAACTTATGTAACCATTCAACTAATTATTTTAAATAAGTCACTTTTTAAAACATTAAATCTTAATATATTAAAATATTAATGTCTTCAAATGTTCATTATTAAGAAAATATAATTATGGTTGAGGTGGTATGTTTGACTGGTCCATGTTGATGCCATCTCCTTGTACTATCTAGGTCACACACCTAGCCTTATAATATTTAAGTGCTTCTGTTACCATTGAAATCTATAAATGTTTGGGAATGATAACATTATTTCTCCTTGCAATGGAGGGAATAGCGCAGCTGGAGGGAAATTTGAATTCTACGAATGGAGGGAACAGTGCGGCTGGTTCCTCTAGTTTTCATGCCTCTACAGCTCAAGGACAACTTGTCTCTTTGGGATCTATAGTGGATGATGAGGATGGTCGAAATGATGGGGACCCATGGCATCGAGACCCACCTCTTGACTTTAAAAATACTGAAGATTCTTCAAATTTGGGTCCCGAGATCTTGAACACTGGGTTGGAAAAGATGGCTGAGGTGAAGGTTCTCAAACCCTGAAACAACTTATTTGCAAACAAACCCACTGGTAAATCATCTTTTCCCTCTGTGGAATATATTTCTGATAGAAAGATAGGCAGATTAGCTATTGCAGTTCTAGATGTGATCATAGACCACAGTATTTCTCTAATGGCTTTTTCTCTAGTGGGAAAATTTGTTGGACCAAGACCTAATATTGAAGTTGTTAGGTCTTTTGTGAAGAGAAAATAGAGGTTGAAAGGATAGGTTGATGTCTCAGCCCTATCAAGGGGATTCTTTGTCTTTTCCTTCTCCTGTGGGGAAGATTTGGAAATGGCTCTGAGTGGAGGACTCTAGATGCTTGGGAAATCTTCTTTATCCTTAAGAAAATGGTCTCCAAATATGGAGCTCAATGATTCCTTTTTCGAATCTTCTCTAGTCTGGGTGTGGTTGCCTAGTTTGCCGCTTGAATTTTGGTTGGAGGATGTGCTCTCAAGAATTGATAACTCCTTCGGGGAGTTTGTGGCTATAGATTCTATGACACTAGCATGAAAGAGGCTGGTGTATGTGAGGATATGTGTTAATATCTCACAGAATATGGATCTTCCTAGCTCAATAAAAATAAATTCCAAGCTAGGGAAGTGGGAGCAAGTTATAGAGTTTGAATCCCTCCCTTTTGTGTGCTTCTCTTGTAAGAAAGTTGGACATTGGGAAAAGACTTGTCCTAGTAACCCCAAGAATGCTCGGAAGCATAACAATCATGTTAAATAGATCTGGAAAGAGAAGATGAAAAAAAATGAGGAGGGTAGAGCGGAAGGAGGAAGTGGACTTCCTAGTAACTCAAAAGATATAACAATGGATGATAAGAAAGCTAGCCCTTCCAAGAATACTCTTCAGAACGAAGTTAGAAAGGATGAAGATAATGTATTTGAAGTCAAAACTATCAATGGATTTGAAGTTTTACAGATTCAAGAGGAAGAAAATGTAAGTATAGAAGAAATTCTTGAAGATGGTGAGATTGGTGACATAAATGAATCACAACATGAGGATCCAAAAGATAAAGAAAAGGAAAGTAATAAAGTGTGTCCAAAGGACTTTGAAGGTCCAGATGTTATCATTGAAAAAAAGACCTAGTTCAAATCGCCCCAAGTTAACCTTAACTCTCTATTTCAGAGTGTTGGAACTGAATCGCCCACCTCTTCTCAGAGAAAAGGATAACCTTGGAATAGTAAGTAATCTGCATATAAAGATGAAGAAGATGAAGAGATAATAGGAGTGGGAAAAAATAAAAACAAGAGGACAGGTTGTTCTAATGGGTTTAAAACTAGAACCAGGTCTAAGGTGGATATTGGTCTTTCCAAATCCCCGCAGGGACATAAAACTATGAAGTGGCATAGGGACTAGGAGAGAAAACAAAATATAGCTAATGGAAGGCAGCAAACCATTCAAGAATCCTGCTCCCAGGTTTCCAAATGAAGGTAATTTCCTGGAACATACGAGGCCTAAACGGTCTCCATAAACAGGATGTGCTAAGGAATTTTTTTAGATATCATAAGCCGAACATCATCCTGGTTCAGGAAACTAAAATGAGTAAGGAAAAAGTTGAAAAAATAAATATCTTTAAATAGGGAGGTGTTTGTGGTAGTAGTTCTAATAGGGTGTCTGGTGGGGTAGTCATATTTTGGAATAAGAAAACTATTGATGGAGATCTGATTGATGAAGATGGTAATATCATTTCTATTAGAGTTAAATGCATTGTTGAAGGACAGGAATGGGTGGTCACCAACATTTATGCTCCAAATTCTAAAGCTGCTAGGAGTAAGTTTTGGGACAAAATCTAGCAGAAAAAAGGGTTTTTTTCCCAGGATAGTTGGTTGTTGATGGGAGATTTCAACACCCCTTTGCAAGAGATTGACAAATTTGGAGGAACTCAAGCTCAACTAGATAGCAAGATTGATCTTATGGACTTCATCAATGCCAATGCCCTGATTGATGTTGATCTTTCTGAAGCTTCCTACACTTGGTCTAATCAAAGGGATGGTGGAGATCTTATTCAGGTAAGGCTAGATAGATCACTTATCACTCCTAACTGGGTCCTTAAGTATAGATGCTCTTTGTCTGTTATTAATAGAATAGGATCAGACTGTTTTCCCATTTCTTTTGTTGTTGATTCTATTAAGGGCAAACGCTATTTTCCATTCCAGTTTGAAAAAATGTGGATTTCACACCCTTCTTTGGAAACTTCCATTGCCAAATGGTGGAATATTACTGTGGATGGATCTGCCATGTTCAAATTTGCTAAAAATTTAAGAAATACCAAAGACAACATTAAGATTTGGAACAAAAAGGTTTTTGGAGATATTTTTGAATCCAAGAGGAAGCTTAAGGAGGAATTAGAATAGATTCAAAACTCAATTCAGGAAGATGGTTATAAGAAGTTCCCCAAGGCTAAAGAAGATGAGGTTCTAGCCAAATTACACAACACTATATCAAGAGAAGAAATTTATTGGAGGCAGAGATCTAGGGCTATTTGGTTAGAAGCTGGTGAAAGAAATACTAAATTCTTTCATATGACTTTAATGAAGCATAAAGAAGCTAGCAGAATTTCTAGATTAATTGTTGATGACAAAATTCTTGTCAAAGATGATGACATAGGTGATGAAGTTGTTAGGTTCTTCTCTAACCTCCTAATAGGTAGCAAGGAAATTGACATTGTTAAGCAGGAAGAGCTGGTTGATAATATTCCTAAGATTATTGGACCTAATCAGAATAAGATATTATCTGCTATCCCTTTAGTTGATGAAATTAAAAAAGTTATTTTCTCCTTTCAAGGGGATAAGGCTCTGGGCCCAGATGGCTTCCCAATGTTTCTCTTTCAAGAATATTGGCACATTGTTCAGGATGATATGGCCAATGCTGTCAAAGAATTCTTTGGATCCAAAAGAATTATTAAAGATATCAACTCTACTTTCATTGCTCTAATTCCTAAGGTGGTTGGAGTTGATTCTATGGGAAAGTTTAGGCCAATAAGTCTTTGTAATTCTTTTTACAAGATAATCTCAAAAGTCCTGACTTCTATATTGCTGGTTGTTCTTCCCCTTGTTATCTCTGAGGAGCAAAAGCAAGCAGATTTTGGACTCTATAATTCTTGTGCATGAGAATATCAACTCTCTTAATGCTGCAAACAAAGAGGGATTTCTCATAAAGCTGGATTTGGGAAAAGCCTATGATAGGGTTGAATGGCAGGTTCTTTTTAGGATCATGGAGGCCTTTGGATTTGATGAGAAGGTTATTAAAATCACTAGAGAGCTCATATCTACACCAAATTTCTCTATTCTTATTAATGGATCTTTGTCCAAATTTTTTAAATATTCAAGGGGACTTAGGCAAGGAGATCCTATTTTGCCTATTCTTTTCACTATTTTGGTAGAATGTTTGAGCAAATTGATTCAAAAGTTGAAAAAGAATAGAACCATCAAAGGGTTGCAACCCTCTTCTGCTAATGTCTTATGCACACATCAATAGTTTGTTGATGATACAATATTGTTGGGATATTCTTCTGTTAGCGAAGCTTTTGCCTTCAAAGGTGCTCTTAGCTCTTATTCCCTTGCTACTGGACAGCAAGTTAATTGGGAGAAATCTGCTATTTACTTCATCAATACCCCATTATTGAGGTAGCAGAGGATTGCTAACATAATTGGCTATAAGGTTGAGATGATCCCCTCTACTTATTTGGGTCTCCCTCTTGGTTTGGCTCCTCCAAACTCTTTCTGGAATTCTTTAATTTATAATCTCAACAAAAAATTGGCAGGTTGGAAAGGCTCTATGCTATCACAGGCTGGTAAGCTTCATCTTCTTCAAGCCACTCTTCAGAATCTGCCCATTTATGCTCTTAGCTTGTTTAGTATTTCGGTCAAATTTGCTGAAGCTTTAGAAACAATTTAGAAAAGATTTATTTGGTCTGGTGTGGAAGATAAGAAAAGGATTTCTTTAGTTGCCTGGAATAAAGTATGTTCTCCTAAAAGAAATGGTGGGTTAGGTATTAAATCTCTCAAACCTTTCAACAAAGCTTTGTTAGCTAAAAAAATTTGGAGGGCATATGGTATTAAGAAAGATTGGAGTAGGATGTGGTTTAATAAATACATACATAATCAACCCATTCATTCTCTTCTCTATTTTGAAGATGTCCCTGCTGGATCTTTTATATGGAATAGTATGATCAAATCTATTAAAGTTGCTAAAGCTGGAGCTGGATGGGTCCTTGGCAAAGGTAATAAAATCAGATTTTGGGAGGATGTCTGGATTAAAGATGAGCCTCTTTTTAACTAGGATTGCAGCCATTTCATTAAAGAATGTAAAAGGAGGTATGGTTCTATGGTCTGTAGTTATTGGAAGGAGAATAAATGGGCCAGACTTGATGCAGTTTATGCTAGATTTTTGTTGCTCCAGCATGATTTATTGTCTTTTTCTATCAGCAAAGATTCTGATGATGTTTTTGTTAGGTCAGACTTGGAAAGCTAATGTACTAAGAGGGGAGGGGTGAATCAGTACTTCAAAACTTTTCTTGAAAAACAATTTTACTGATAAACACAAACTAAGTATTGTTGATCTCATAAATATATAATATTGAAACATAATCATAGAAATATCATCCATCAACATTTCACTCCATAACACAAAGATTTTTGGTCACGCAGAAACTCTTGGTTAGAGAGAAAAACTACAGTGGGGATGGCACCCACAACTTCACTACTACAGTAATCAAGATTACTCGGTTAGAGCTACATGTTTAGCTATTTCTGATAGCTTACCCTGTTAGGAGTATAAAGATCTTTAGATCTACCTTGCTAAAGGATTTTACAAACACTTCTACAAAATGTTGTACCTGGTTAAAGGCTTTAAATTTTATAGAC
Organism: Cryptomeria japonica; assembly: GCF_030272615.1. Classification (NCBI taxonomy): domain Eukaryota; kingdom Viridiplantae; phylum Streptophyta; class Pinopsida; order Cupressales; family Cupressaceae; genus Cryptomeria; species Cryptomeria japonica. Next base: position 365,230,037 of record NC_081410.1, on the reverse strand, counting down.
TTTATTAGAGTCTTTTACACTGTTAAAGGTTTCTAACACAACTTAATAATTCAATCAAAATATTTACAAAATATCTACAACTTCACATCTGAAATGCTATAGTAGACTCTATGTGCTTAATATAAAATTACCTTCCTCATAGCATTCCTTGGTAATTGATAAAAAACTCGGTAACCACTTCTGTATACTCTGTTCCTTAAACTATTCTTTGAAACCTTCTCGGTAACCCCTGAATATCTCTATCAATCTTCTTTTTTCACTATATAATCACTTCATATCTTCTCTCTTGATTTTCCATGTCATATTTCAAATACTCAAATCATTATGTTTATATAGATCTCTGAGACGGTGATCTGTTCATGCTTCGATCATACAAAAATGTTTTATTGAATGAATAAACATAGAAATTATTTTATTCGATATTCTTCCTCAAAATCATACAAAATCTTTAAATGCAATTTCCTATGTAATAACGGTTTCATCTTCTCGAATCTTGTAACATGTTTCACATGTGTGTCCAGCTTCATTGAATCTGGTAACACGTTTCCACTCAGTTCATATTAACTCAGTATACCTTCTTTGCTACTCGGTAGACATATGAACCTTACTCGGTAGACATTTTGTATTCATCTCGGTTCATAGCTCGGTGTATATCATCTTGGTGACTTGTCTCTCTTTTGTAACTGATACCAGTAGCCTTGGTATTTATCGACTGGACTTTTCGGTAGTATTAACCGACTAGAGTATATAGAATGACTTTGGGCATAAAACTAATGACAACTTAGTAAATAGCAACAATCTCCCCTTTTGACATTATTTTGGAATGTTTGAAAAAACTCCTTTCAAAGTCATAACACAAAATCTATATACTTGCAAAATAAACTGAAATGTCAGTATATACATTGTTCAAATACATAATCCCCTTATCAATATTTTGTACATAACTTGATGTTCCATACTCTGTATTCCATGCTCATGATGTTCCATGCTCCCCCTATCAATTTCAACTATACACATAGATACTTTGTATACTTGGAACACTCCCCCTTTTGACAAACATCAAAACTAGTTACCATTTGGTGGGGGCAACTGATCAAAAATAGATTTATACTTTGTACGAGCTTCTGTAAGAGTGTTGGTAAGTGCATCCTTGACACTTTCCAGTATTGTATTCTGAGCTATAATATCAGCAAATAGTGTGATCAAACCATCTAAAGTGCTTCCCTCTACTTGAGTTGACAATTGGGTAGCTCAGTTGATCTGTTCTTGAACTGATGACAAATGGGGAATAAATAATGTTTGAAGAGTCATGATTTCCATCCTTATTTTATGCTCTTCATTCCGAAGTTCTAACTATTGAGCCATGAGGGTTTGTAGCCTTATATAAAAATTCTGAAGAGAATATGGCTCGGTAGTCAATTTATTTGAGAGATCAGTAATCTCTTTTTCAATGACTTCAGTCTTATTCTTGATATCTTTGATGAAGAATGAGAATGTACATAACTTCTGGAATAAATAAATAATATGCTTGAGTTGAGGGGACAACTCATCAATGAATTCAATAAGCTTTATTTTACCTATAGCAATTGCTTTCTGCACTTCTTCAATCATCTTGGCAATTAGCTCTTTATCTTTCAATTTGCTAAGGTATTCTGATGCTTCTACTCCTGATTCCTCCAATTGAGTGAGTAGTTCATCCAGTTGCACATGGATGGCAGCATCTTTATTGATGGTAGCTTCAAGTATCATGTTTGTCAATAATGTTTTGACCTTCTGAAGTACACAGTTCTTCTGCTGAATAGCTATCTGTCTTTCATGCTCTGCTTTAGCTTTACAAAGCTCACCAAATTCTATCAGTGCTTTCCCTTTCAATTTTGTAATGTCAACATTCGGTAACACAATGGGCTTTGATAGATCTATCTTACAACTATGTCTTTTCACTTTCTTCTCCTTTGATGATGATGCCTTCTCTGGTTGAATGGGTACAATGGCTTTTGAGGCTTGTCCTTCCTTAGTATGTTGCTCGGTAGAGGCAACACTTTTGTCAGTTCCTGTAGCCTTTGTTGTATCCTTCATTGTTTCCTTGCTTAGAGTTTCAGTGGCAATTGTCTCGGTGCTTGATGGTACTTGGGAAGATTGCTCACTGGTGGCCTGAGAGGTAGTTTCATCTAGTTTAACCTTTTGATCCTTTGTACCTTGATTTGTGTCCTGAAGTTTCTCGATTGTAACTTGTTGGGTGATCAGAGGATAGGACTTAATCTATTCCACAACTAACTCACTTGATATCAGTTTGGCATAGGAGCTCCCTTCTTTCATTTCTCCTTCTTGTGCTTCAGTGTCTATTACATCCTCATCTGAATGAATAATGGAAGTAGGATCTTACTCAGTGATGTCAACTATTTCTACTTCACCTTTTGGTTCTTCAACCTGAATCCTAAATATTTTCTTCCATTTTTCTTCATTTTCTTTTTCAACGTTAAGAAATAGGCCATTCATCATTTTCAAGGCCCTTTGTTTTACTTGAAAATTTGTCTAGTAGTTTTCCAAATGATCTCTTATGTCATTTATCGACATATCTAGAAAGAGATGAACTAAAGCTCTTTCTCTTATTTGCTTCTCCGAGTCTATAGCATATTTCCATCTATTATCAATGTGTGAGTATAGTGCTTTTGGAAGAAAACCAGCCACTTCTAATGGAACTACTCAGAACTTGAGAAGTACACAAATTATTGTCTCTTCTATTTGCCTCTTCTCTTCATCTATTTTTGTATCATATTTTACATATCTAAACAACCCAAATCCACCATATTCCTTTAATTTTGTACAAAAATTGTCAACACTATGTACATCTTCCTTTGTGTTTTTTACAACCTGAAATTTATTTACATCTTCTGACTCTGTGTCACTTTCCTCTCTATCCAAAATTAGTCTTCTGGTCTTCTTTCTATAAGTTTTTGTAACCTTAGGTTTTTCTACATTATTCTGCTTCTTACCAGGTGACGCATCAGATGATCTAGTGTTCGGTCGCTTTGCTGGCATGGTTGGTGACACCTTGGTTGTATCCTATTTCTTTCTTTTCAAAACTTTTCCCTTTGGCAACTCGGTTCTTAGTGTAATTGTTGCTTCTTGAGCTTCAAATTCTTCCTCGATCAAAAATTGATCACTCTTCCTTCTTGTTGTCTTAGTAGGTGTGGAGGTAGAACCTTCTCCAAACTTCTCAGTTAAATCCTTGATCATTCTAGTGGCTTTTCTGGCAGCCTTTGGTACTACAATGCTCATTTTTACTTTTTCTTTCACCTCTTCATAGGTGCCATATCTTTTCTCGATAGCATGTCTTGGAAGTGATAAAAAGTCATCTAACTGTTGTTGAGCAATGTCAAAATCTATCTCATATAGGTGGTAATGATTGAGTCTTGGGTTCTACTGCATTGACATAACAGTAGTCGATATCCACTTCAAAACATATAGTATCCTTGTACTTTTCCACTAGCTGAGGTGGAATCCTGTACCTACTATGCATCTTTTCCTGGAATCTATTGAAGTAATCATCCATTATCATATTGAAATTATCACCTAGCTGCTTGATGAAATCATTTATTTGATGGGTGATAGGTTGGTGTAATTCCCAAACAATGTTACTGACTGGTGGAAAGAATTTCTGAAAATAGAAGAACATACACACTAAGAGTGACCCAAACTCTAGTGTGTTTGTAGTATTATTCTTCTTCAGTTTCCTTATTGTATTGATATTTTCAAAAAGATTCTTCAATAACAATTCACATAAATCAATTTGCATACCCTTTTTAACAATTTTATAAGCCAAATCTATAGCTGCACACAGTACACTATTTTCTCTTGCAGACTGGAAGAAACAATAACCAATAACTCTAATAGCAAAATTGAGTTCTGCATCAGTCGCATTGTTCAACTTAACACCTCTGCTATCAAACTCAACACCTATTAATGTTATCAATTCCTTCTGTGAAATCATCTTTTGTGCTCAAGCATGGTCAAATATAGGGTATCCAGTTATCATGTGAATAATCTCCTTGGTGATCTTGAAAGGTTGATCCTCTAACCACATAAAATCATCATGCACACGGCTCAAGAAAAATTTGACCCATTGGGGTTTGAAGACTTGAGGATAGGCTAGGGCTTCAGTCAATCCCTTAACTTTGATTTACTAAAACTTGCTATCTAGGTTTCCATTGGTGCACATTTTGTCATACATATCCTTAATCTCAGTATGACCTAGCTCTTCAACTCAGCACTTGGTATAAAATATAACATCTTCGATCAACAAAACCCTATCCGGAATAAGAGAGAATGTAGTTTTCTCATCAGGTTCGGATGCCACTTTGGGAGGTAAGGTGTATTTCAATGTAGGCTTCTCAATGCTCTCTACTACAATGGGTTTCCGTACCTTGGGAGCCATTTCAAACTAGAAATTCTACTTAAGAAATAGCTTAAGGTTTCAAATAACCAGAAAATGCTTCCAACTTTGTAAATACTTCACAAATATTCACAACTTGACTTTGATCGGTTAACTGCTAAAAATGTGTTTTAGATTATGCTAAATACCTTGAATTCATTCTTGGAAATGTTTGATCACCTTTTGATTCACTTTGCTCTGCACTTGGAAAACTGGTAAGTGAAAAATGACCATGCAAAATACTTTAAGTACCTCTTTTTGACCTTATCAGGTTTCATACGGTTAGGTAAAATAGACATTAAATGCACTCGGTTCCACTATACCGACTATCTCCCTTATAGACTTTTACTGGCTAGACAGGTTTAATACATTTTCCGACTTCTCTGGTAATTCAAAAGACTAGATAATATTTCAAACTTGCTATTGCATCTTAGCTATGCAGATTTTGGAATTATGTACATGATTATATAGGAAATATTAAGATCTTGCCTTGTGAGAATTCAGTCCCTCCATAACTTTATTGATTAATTCAAAGTAGCTGCACCTAACTCGGTAGGTAAGGTGCTTTCTTCATTAGTTGACACATTTTCCTTCTTTTTCCAAAATTTATGTAATTTGCTTCTTATCTCCTCAGTATCTCCTCTAGGTTGGTCTTTGTAGACTTTAGCCAAGTGTCCAACTTTGTGACAATGAAAAATGCCATTCCGGGATTTCTCCATGATCTCCAATTGTTCATTCCAAACCTTATCATACAGTTTGCACTTATATGTCTGTATCTTCCATAGCATTCACACCATATTCTTGTATTGTAATCCCATGGTACCGAAGTATATTGTCTATTGAGATCTGTGTGAGTTCGGTAACTTCTAGTGTTTGCTCGGTGTGGAGTCCACATATAGTTTTTCTACTTAAACCAACATTTCTCGGTATTGTGTCCATATCTATTGCAATTTTTGCAAAACCCCCTAAATTTTGCCTTCTGATAATTATTAACAGACTTTGTCCTACATTGCTTACATGTGTGACCATACTTGTTGCAATTATAATAATAACCATCAAACCTAGTAACATTCGATTGCTTACCTTTTCTGATCCGGCAAACATTGGCGGTATGTCCTTGTTTTCCACAGTTGTTGCAAATAGGATTCTTGTCCTTCATGTTATCTTTGTTTCCAGCTTTCTTTGATGATTCTCCTTTCTCAGTGGTGTTGATCCCTTTCTCAATAGAGTTGTTTCCTTTGTAACCGAGTCCTACAGTTTTGTTGGGTGTTCTCATATTTAGTTGCTCATCCAATATTCTTGACAATTCATGGCTTTTCCTTAGTGTTTCTTTTGACTTATTTTCTGCTTCTAGTTCATCAATCAATCTTGATAGTTCAAGTTTCAATGATTGGATCTCATTTTCCTTTAGAGTAGCTTCATGATGTGCATAATCCAATTGATCAGATGGATTATGTTGAACTTCAGTCATCCTTGATATTCTGTCATTCTTTATAGACACCATTGCTTCTAGCTATTGTTTTTCTCCTTCTATATTTCACTTATTATCTTCAGCTGTTCTCAATGCTTCAAGATTTTTAGTCATCTATGTGCTGAAATACTCATGTTCCCTTCTCATTGCTTTTAGTTGTTCATTAAGTGCTTTGTTCTTTTCTTTCAATTCTGCAATCATTTCTTCAAATTCTTCTAATATGCTATTCTCAGATGATGTCTCAATTCGTTCCACCAACTCTTGTGAGTCCTGTAAATCATCAGAAAACCTTCTTCTGACTTTCAGTGATCTTTGCATTTGCCTCTGCATATCTGCAATCAGTTGATTAGCATGATCCAATTCTTCTTGAAGATTCACAATCCTGCGTGATTGTTTATAGTCTTCCGTTGATAGGATCTTTCTCTTTAGGTTGTTAGTCCCTTTACCAAGAATTAAGCTCTGATACCAATTGTTAGGTCTGACTTGGAAAGCTAATGTACTGAGAGGGGAGGGGTGAATTAGTACTTCAAAACTTTTCTTGAAAAACAATTTTACTGATAAATGCAAACTAAGTATTGTTGATCTCATAAATATATAATACTGAAACATTATCATAGAAATAACATCCATCAAAATTTCACTCCATAACACAAAGATTTTTGATCATGCAAAAACTCTTGGTTAGAGAGAAAAACTATGGTGGGGATGGCACCCACAACTTCACTACTGTAGTAATCAAGATTGCTCGGTTAGAGCTACATGTTTAGCTATTTCTGATAGCTTACCCTGTTAGGAGTATAAAGATCTTTAGATCTACCTTGCTAAAGGATTTTACAAACACTTCTACAAAATGTTGTACCTGGTTAAAGGCTTTAAAATTTATAGACTTTATTAGAGTCTTTTACCCTGTTAAAGGTTTCTAACACAACTTAATAATTCAATCACAATATTTACAAAATATCTGCAACTTCACATCTGAAATGTTATAGCAGACTCTATGTGCTCAATATAAAATTACCGTGCTCATAGAATTCCTTGGTAATTGATAAATAAACTCGGTAACCACTTCTGTATACTGTCCCTTAAACTGTTCTTTGAAACCTTCTTGGTAACCTCTGAATATCTCTGTCAATCTTCTTTCTTCACTATATCATCACTTTGTATCTTCTCTCTTGATTTTCCATGTCATATATCAAATACTCAAATCATTATGTTTATATAGATCTCTGAGACGGTGATCTATTCATGCTTCGATCATACAAACATGTTTTATTGAATGAATAAACATAGAAATTATTTCATTGGATATTCTTCCTCAAAATCATACAAAATCTTTAAATGCAATTTCCTATGTAATAACGGTTTCATCTTCTCGAATCTTGTAACATGTTTCACATGTGTGTCCAGCTTCATTGAATCTGGTAACATGTTTCCACTTGGTTCAGATTAACTCGGTATACCTTCTTTGCTGCTCGGTAGACATATGAACTTTACTTGATAGACATTCTGTATTCATCTTGGTTCATAGCTCGGTGTATATCATCTCGGTGACTTGTCTCTCTTCTGTAACTGACAATGGTAGCCTTGGTATTTATCAACTGGAGTTTTTGGTAGTATTAACCGACTAGAGTATATAGGATGACTTTGGGCATAAAACTAATGACAACTTAGTAAATCGCAACAGTTTTCTTATGGAAGAGTAATCCTAGGGGAAATTTTATTGTTGCCTTTGCTTATAAAAAAATTGCTACTCAGGTCTGCAACCCTATATGGACTAAAGTTTGGAATAGATTCCTCATTCCTAAAGTTAACATGTTTTTTTTGTCTTGCAACTCACAACAAGATACTTACCATTGATAACCTGGTTCGAAGAGGATTCATGATTCCTAATAGGTGTGAGTTATGTCAGAAAGAGGCTGAGTATGTGGATCATTTGTTTATTCATTGTTCTTTTACCTGGGAGATTTAGGGTAAAGTGTGGATGCAATGGAAATTTGATTGGGTAATGCAGAATAGTTTTAAGGAAGTCATCTAGCAATGGATTTTCCCTACCAAGCTTCCCATGATTAAGACCCTCTGGTCCTTTGTCCTTCCTATGACCTATTGGCATATCTGGAAGGAGAGAAACAATAGAATTTTTAGGGAGACTAAGTGTTCTTATTAGGTGGTTTTTGAAAAGATTTGTAGGGCTATTAAAGAAAACATCAATACCATTCACAATAGTAACAAGCAATGTAGTTATATTAACATGACAGATAATGAGAAAAGCATGCTAACTGAATGGAATTTGATACACAAGGTCTGGAAATCTGATATGAAGAGCAGAAGAGATAATGTTGTGTGGAGGTTCCCTCCTCGTGATTGGGTTAAGGTGAACTTTGATGGTGTAGCTAAAGGAAATCCTGGGAATGCTGGTGGGGGAGGGGTCATCAAAAACTCTTATGGCTTTTGGGTTGTTGTGATTGCCTCTCCCTTTGGAGCTCAAAACAACCATGTAGCAAAAGCTCTAGCAATGTTAAAATGCCTTCAGCTAGCTCAGAGTTTTAATTTTAAAAGAATTTGGCTGGAGGGGGATTCCCTTAATATAATTCAGGCTATTAAAGGTATTAGTTCCCCTTCTTGGAACATCCAAAATATCATTGATAATGCTAAAAAATTGCTAGATGCCTATGATAGTGTGATTATTACCCATATTTTTAGGGAAGGTAATAGGGTAGCCGATTTGTTAGCCAATGAGGGGGTCATTTTAGCAGAGGATGATAAGTATATTGGAGAATTATCATGTAAGAATGGAGTCTGTGAGAAATTATTTTTTGATAGAGTCCATGGTCCATGTTAATTTCATTATTACCTTTATGGGTTCAGACTTCAATGATAGATATTGGAGTGAGGTGGATTGTCAGTTGATTACCTATCTCAGGCGTCATGGTAATGAGTACCAATGTGATGGGCCTTATCATATTCCAGCCTCTTATGTCTTTAGCATTTGGTCAATTTGCACTCTTTTCAGGGTTTCAACTTGAACATCCATCACATTATGGGGGGAAATATTAACCACAATGAGCCTACCAGTTGTGATAGCTAGAAAAGTGAAAGGAAAATATGGCGAAGGCTGTAGAGACATGGCTTCACCGATTACATGGAGAAACTGCATGGGAGAAAGAAGTTTGTTTCATGTGGTTTTGCCAAGGGCTGGAATAATAATAAAGTTACTCTGTCTAGCCAAACATGGAAGTTGGATGAAGATTTGGTGGCAAAGGTAACCGGCTTATAGAAGGATGGCATCAAATCCTATAGAGACCGCAAGTTCTCGATGGAAGCTATCAAGAATTTCCCCAAAAATGAAGAAGAAAGGGCTCAGCTCGCAAAAAAGGATAATGCTTCCTATTATCTCCCTAACCAGGTAAAATCTTTCTGGCAAAAAATGTTGAAAGTTTTAATGGAGTACCTTATGGTTGATGGAAGGTTTTTGAAAGTTTACAATTACCACTTTTTTATTCTTAACCATTTTCGCCATGGTTCTAAGATATCATTTCCCTTCTACTTGGCCTCTTCCCTTAACGATAGTCTGGATGACCATGCCAAGAAACCTAATTCCTACCCCATTGCTCACCAAGACCTTATTTTGTTAATATATGAGCATCTGAAGGGTAAAGCTAAGGCTAATAGGGATGATCCCTTTGTTAAAAATTCCCACATTTCTGAGGATTATGATGGCTCTGATTCTGATGAAGAATCTTCTAATCTTCCTCTGAATAAGAAATTGAGGGTTAGTGATGAAGCTAAAGAAGACACTGAAGATAATGTTGAGTCTGAGTAGGAGCAGGAGAAGGAGGTGGAAGAAGAGGTGAAGAATGAGCAAGAGAAGGAGGTTGAGGGTGAGGAAGGGGATGAGCAGAGAGAAGAGGATGTTGAAGAGTCAGAGGCGAAGGATAATCCCTATGTCTTGGATAACAGGGATGATGCTCAGCATAACATGGAGGGAAACCCTAGGTCTGTGGACTCTGCCTCGGATCTGGAGAATGCAAAATCCATTCTGAATGCTACTAGAAATAGCACCATGGAAATATTCAGTTTTCAGAAATGGGTGATTGATAACATCACTAGTATTCAGGATAAACAAAGAGAGCTGGATTTTAAAATTGAAAATTTGATTAAGGATATCAACATTAAAGGTAAAGAGGATAATGTGAAGGATACTAGTGCTGCAGAGGATGAAAAAGAAATTTTGGATTGGCCAGAAAGTGACATTATAAATGGAGATTTGAAGCACCTTGAGGATGTGGTTAGGATTATCAAAGAAAAGGGTGAGGTTGATAATGATTTGATAAACAATCAGATTCAAAAAATTGAGAATGCTTTGAAGAAATATATGGAGCATAGTCTGGTTGTGTTGAAGGTGTCCTCTCAAAACATGAATGTGTTGGTTGCTTGCCTAGAGAAGATCAAGTAGAATAAAGAAATGGTGATTATTGATGATGAGTCGGCTTCTAGTTCTATTCTACACTCTTCCAGACGTAGAACCAGGCAAAATGCAAGTGAGCTAGAGCTGAAGACCAAAAGAAATCAACAGATGCAGAAAAATAAAGAACTGAAAGAGGTAGCTAATGCGATGATGATGTTGGTCAAGGATGCGGAAGAGACTATAAAGATTTTCATCTGAAATGTAATTTGGTTTTAGGTTGCCAGTCTCTCACTGGCCTTGTGATGTTCTTTTCTTTGGTTGTTGTTCTTTTGCAACCTTTCTCTCTTTGTTCTATTTTATCTAGTTTCTCTATTGCTTATCTCTTCATTATTTAAGTGGGTTTTGGGTCCCTTAAAACCTAATTTTCCTTAATCAAAAACATTACTTCTCCTCAACTTCCAAAATATCTTGTTCTCCTTAATATTGTCCAGTTTGGTTGCAAAGTTTTTTGGGTGGATTTCACATTGAATCAAAGAAGAGTTAATCATTGCCATTTTCCTAATATTCTCCATACAAAATGAGTGTTCATTAAACAACTCAATTATTTTCTCAAGTTCATCCTTCAATTCCTCTATTATTTCATTTACTAATTATCTTTGTTTCTCAAATGGATGCCTATGTTAGAGAGATCTTTTTGAATATCAAATTTAATTTAATAAGATTCCTTTAGTAGTTTATTTTCCTCTATGATATTCTTCTTTTAAAAAATGTAGCCCTCCACTCTATACTTCTCCTCCACATGATACACCATGTGTCATCAATACTCAAGATAATTTGTTCAATCATAGCCTTATCTACCTAAAGGTCAAGGATTTCTTTTAACTCACCATCTACTTGCTTCCATGCAAACTCTCCATATTTGGTACACAATTTTAGTGTCAATGGACTTCTTTAGTAGTCTTATATCATCATAAACCTTCCTTATACCTTGGATAAATGTGGCATCTTTGATCTTGATATGCTTTACCCATTCCTTGGTAAATTTTCCATATGCTCTATATTTTTGCACTTTCCCAACCATTTATTTTCCATCAAATAAACTTGGGTCGAATGAGGAGCTTGCTTGACTTATTGGTTGAGGAGATGGATCAACTATATATTTTAAACAATCAATTACAACCTATACTAGATTCTTCAACTCATCTATATCTTTCTTGTCCCTTGTCCTCTCTACTAGCTTTGAGGTTGTCACATAAAATTTATGCACTATCCATCCATGCTAGATGGTCCCAAGTTGATTATTTTATGTTGTAGTCCCTCGGGGGCCTAACTTGGCACCTTTTGTGCAAATGGGTGGGCTACTTCAACATAAAGATTTTTTATGTTGATATCCTCTAGTAGCCAAGATGTGTTTTTGACTTTTTGGCCTTGGGAGTTCTTTACAACAACTTCCCTAAAAAATTCCTATCTAGTAAATTAACCAGCACTGCCTTCCTTTTCTTAGAAAGGTTCTCTTCAAGCCATGATGAAGAGGAAAGGGCTGACACTATTTTTGTTGCAGATTTAAAACCAAGGGAAACAAAATATAGATCTCTTCAAAGAAGATATGCTTTAGTAACTTCATGTTAGGGAGAGGAAGGAGGGGTAGGATCAGCCCTAGGTGGAGACCTTTGTGGCATGTTTGGTGGTGGGTTATGAGAAGCATGGGGAGGAGACTCACCTACTTGAGACTCAAATGAATCATTTAAAACTTATACATCTATCGCTTTCCCCTTATCCTTTCCTTTCTCTATCTCCTTAGCCTTATGTGGGATATCTCCATAGGTATTTTCTAGAATTCTCTTCACCATCACCACCTCCACCAGGTGATCTATTTGTTGAGAAGAATGATAGATGTGCCTAATGTAGAGGTAGTTTGAGTTAGGCTCTATTTCTCTACCCTATGGTGTGACACCTCTACTTTCTTCTTGGCCAACCACCCTTGAGTTATTTTCAATACAACTAATATTATAATCCTAATTTCTTTTGTCTCTTTGATGCTCCAATCTATAGGTACTATATTGGTTGCATCTGTACATGATTGATGAAGATTGGACCCACTAGGTTAGATTCATCATCATCTGCCCAAAAATATCTCGAATGAGATTAAAAGTAACAATCTCTCTTAGTGGCATCCCCATACAACTCGTCCTTCTTACTTCATGATTATTAGCATAATCTACCCAATAGTTTTCTAGTTGTGGGATATGATGGAAGGTTGGGCATAAAATATATACTATCAAAATGGAACCTCATCTCATAAAACTACATGGGATATTTCACTAAGTCCCTCTCAATTTTGAGAGCATTAGATTGTGACTTGCAAGAATAATAGCCAATCTAGAGCTTCCTATGTCCACTTGTGATCATGGCTAGTAATAGCTTCTATAACTCAAGGATTAACTATCCAAGACTGACCAACCCTTTGTGAGCTACAGGTTATATGTAAATTGTCAACCTAGGGATGTATACTTGAAATGGGTCTACATTCTATGTGCTCTATGACTCTATCTAGGTTGTTGTCCTACTTAACATGAAGAATTGCAAAAAGGTAATGTATGGGAAAGTAACCAGTTTTGAATGATAAACAATAAATAATAAAATAGTACAACAAGAACAAATATATCAAAGCATTCAACAGTAACACTTAAACTAAGCTAACAAGGAAAAGAGTGATCTTATAGCATGGTGATTGCAATAATCAAAATACTACACTACAACTATATTAAGTGCAATAATGAAATTAAGATAATCAACTAATATACATAAATGGGACTGAAAGATATGCTACCTCAAGTAGGCCCTCCTTGGGTAATACAATCTTAGATGAACAACAAGATAAGGTAAACTAGCTCATTAAATTATATACTCATATCATTCAAACTCATGCATGCACATGTTCATAACATGGAGTGTACTTTGAGAAGAGACATAAAAACTATCACGACCTTATTTTGTAAATCTCAAAATAATTTAATTATTTTTCTTTGAATTTCAAATACAATAAAATAGTAATTATTTATATTAAACATATATAATATTACTCTTATTATAAAACTTTTATTAAAATACTAAAAATTATATTTTAATTACAATACATTTAGTTTAGTTATAAATTATAATATATAAATCAATATCTTATTGCATGCTTAATAAAACAAAATTTAAATTTAAATAACATTAATAAAAGTTAATTTCCTTTTATTTTAAAGAAAAAAAAAAGGAATTGTATAAGAACTGATAATAAAGAATCGATTTCCAAAAAATTGGAGTGAAATGGCGACACTAGACGGTAGCAGAAGCGGCGCCGAAAAACAAAACATGGTCACCAATTCGAGGTATTCTGGCTCCCAGTCCATGAAAGTTGGCTCCTAGAGAGATGAAGAGGACATTGTTTTCCCCATTAAGACTGGTCGAATGCAAGTGGTCCAGGAACCGGACAAAGCAGAGGTAACAGATAGATTTAAGGGCTCCAAACATTCCAATCCATGGTTAAACCATGGAAATCCCTACTCAAGTGGTAATTTATGCCCTATTGACCCACACAAGTGGAAGGCGAATGGTTTCAGTTGGAACAACAAAGGCTGGTTCTGCAAGGCTAACCATCATGTATCCGAGGGCCCCAGAAATTGGTATCGACCACCTAAACCTAACACTTCTGATGCACCGCTCAAGAGAAACATCCCTTATACCGACTCTTTTTTGGCTCCCTGGACTGATCATGGCAATTTCCAAAAATGGAATGGGTGCTTCAAGCAAGGAAATTATAAGGCAGATCAAGCAAGGTTTTGGAGATCTAACTACCGTTCGATTAATCGAAACCCTCAACCAAATCACGAAAGATGCCTAGAATTTTGGAGAGCAAGCTCCCTCTCTCAGCGGCCCCATTTTCATAAACCGGTAAGTAAAACCCTAAGATCCACTATCTTCCTGGATGAGAATAAAATTAATTATGCTCGGTCAAATTTTCTTGAGTCTTGCCTTTTTATCAAGTGAGGTGGTGGAAAGTAGGTTAAGGACAGCTTTGAATCCTGGTGTAGAGCGCAGTGGGGAAATGATATTAATATTAATATTCTCCCGAATGATTTCTATATGATTGAATTTATGAACAATAAGGAGCAATGACAAGCTAAAAACAGAGGTCCATATATCCTAGATGGCATTGAAGTTCACATCATCGATTGGCAGCCCAATTTCAATCCCCCGACATATGTCTTGCCGGATAGCAAGGTATGGATAAGACTATATAATTGTCCCTCAAATTATTGGCACATTGATGTCATTAAGGACATATGCAAAAACCTTGGTACCTTTGTATCGGTTGATGATATCTTGGAAGATAAACTATGGGGAAGCTTTCTCAGAATTTGTATTAGCACAAATCAAGTCAACAAGATCCCTGACGAAGTCAGAATTATTGGGGCTGGAAAGATCTGGATTCAAAAGATTGACAGGGAAGATCAACTACACATTTGTCCTAAATGCTTCTCCTTGGATCACTCTGGTATTAGTTGTGATGTCTTGGCTTCGGTACAATGAAATTATTCATGTATGCAATCTCCTATTGAGGTTAAACTACAACTGGAACCTCTCATTACCAATGACTCTGGAGATGCCCTTTACAATGATACTCTTGAGAAGGAGAATGTCATGCTAATGGAGGCAACCCCTTTGATCATAGTCTCCCCCTCCTCTAGTCAAATTGAGACCCAACAAGATCTTCTCACATTGATGGAGAAGACCAAATCCCTACAGGCAGACATTGAATCCAAGATTGTGGACTCTCTTCCACCCTCCCCCTTTGTCCCTAGGATTCAATTGGCAATTGAAGACAAGAATCCACCCTCTTAGGATATGGAGAATAACACTATAGCAGTGTTGGAAGGGCAGACTGGCTTTCAGATAGGTATTGATCTTGAAGATGGTGAAATTGAAACCTCCTCCTTAGAGGGGGAGGAGGAATTTGAACCTGACTCAGAGCTTATAATGGAGGGTTCCCTAAAAGGTTTTGGAAAATCAGATTCGACTATTGATAAACCAAATTTTAAACCAAAAGGTGTGTGGGGGCGCAAGCCTAAAAAAGTCATGCTAGCAATAGTTGGTGCTGCCTGTGGTCAAACCAAACTTAATTTAGGGAAGGGAATTGCCCTTCCCCAGGAGTCATGAGACTATTTTCTTGGAATGTCAGGGGCATCAATTCCCCTGATAAATGGCACTTGGTTAAGCACCAGATTGATGACAACAAAGGAGATATTTTTCTATTACAGGAAACTAAATGGAGCAAGGCTGACATTGAGGCCAAAATGAGAGTTTGGAAATAGTGGAATGGGTTTTTTAGGCAATCGGATGGAGCTTCCGGTGGCTTGGGAATTATTTGGAACCCCTTGAATGTTAAGATCTCACTTATGGGAGAAGATAAGTATTGGCAACATTGCTTGGTCACTATTCTTGGATGAAATGAGAACTTCAATCTCTTCAATGTGTACAAACCTTCTTCTACTAGGGATAAGTGGGCTCTCAGGGATCTCCTATCCTTTAAGCTAAACAATATTACCGATGGTAGTTGTGTGGTAGCTAGGGATTTTAATGCAATCCTTTCTGACACTAAGAAAAGAGGTGGTATTCAGAGGACTGGTACATCCCAAAAAGACTTCTTGGACTTTGTTGAGAAGAATCACCTCTTAGACATTGTTTTGAAAAATACAATTTTCACATGGACGAACCAGAGATTGGGCTTCTCTAATATTGTTGAACAGATTGACCGGTTCTTTGTTTCTAGCGATTCGCTAGGCCAAAATATAGCCTTAGAATCATCGATTCTATCACTCACTGGATCAGATCACTACCCGATCTATCTGGAGGTCGCCTTGGCTCAAGCGGAGGGAGGCACTCTATTCCAGTTTGAGAAAATGTGGCTTAGAGTGGCTGAACTACATGATCTAATAGCGGCTTGTGGAATGAGCTGGTATTTAGGAATCATTCGAGACTTCTCATTCTCAATTAAAAAACTCAAGTATATTAAGGTTAAGATCAAGGAATGGAATGATAACCACTTCAAGAATATTCATATGGAGAAATTAAGAACTATGGCAGAACTGGCAGATTTAACCAACTCTGTTACGTCTTCAGGAAAGACTGAGGAGCTATTCATCAAAGAAAATTCTCTCAAATTTGACTTAAATGAAATCCTTATATGTGAAGAAATCCACTTGCGGCAAAAATCAAGGGAGTTATGGTTAAAGGAAGGAGATTAAAAACAACAAATTCTTCCACTAATCGGCCATTGCCAATTGTAATAGAAACAGAATATCAGAGATTATGAGATCATATGGTGTCACTGTCAGGAATTACGAGGACATTGCACAGGAAGCTATAAGTTTATTTGACTCTTTGCTGAATGGTGACCGTCAGGTTGATCATGAAGCAAGAGCTAGAATTCTGAACTCAATCCCATCCATCATTTTTGCTAATCAAAATACAGCTCTCTGTATGCCCATTTCTATTGATGAAATAAGGAAAACCACCTTCCAGTTGAAATCGGATAAGACTCCTAGCCTGGATGGCTTCCCTATCACGTTCTTCGATCATTATTGGGATATAATTGCTCAATATTTACACCTTTCTGTAGAAGAATCAAGAAAGAAGATGACTATGTTAGGGGCCATCAATCACACCTTTTTGACTCTAATCCTAAAGAAGCAGAACCCACAATAGATGAGTGACTTCAGGCCTATCACTCTATGCAATATTGTATATAAGATTGTAATAAAGATCATAGCTAACAGATTGAAGCTCCTCCTGACGTGCATCATATTAGAGGAACAAAGTGAGTTTGCCCCTGGAAGATCCATTATAGAAGGTATCATTGTTGCTCATGAAACACTCCACACAACCAAGAAAACCAAGGACTCCTGTATGATTTTAAAACTGGACATCCTAAAATCTTATGACATGGTGGACAAGGATTTCTTATTTGATGTTCTCAATAAATTTGGTTTCTACAAGGAATGGCTCACTTGGGTCACGAGTTGTCTCTCTTCCCCCAAATTCTTGGTTCTAGTCAATGGTTCATCCCATGGTTTCTTCTCTTCAACAAGAGGTATTAGACAAGGTGATCCATTATCACCCTTTCTATTTATCATAATGGCTGAAGCCTTAGGTCAATCCATAAGAGCTCTCTAGAAAAATGGTCGTCTAATAGGAGTTAATGTGGCAACAAGGGTTGAAAAAATGACTCATCTTTAGTTTGCTGATGACACCATTCTATTTGGATCAACCTGTAGGTGGGAAGCTAGATCAATCAAAACTTGCCTTGATGACTAATGTTTGGCTTCTGGATAGAAAATCAACTGGCACAAATCTAAAGTGTTTTTTGTCAACACTCTACTCAACTTGCAAATGGTATTATCAAGGATTCTCAATCTCAAAGTTGCTAATTTCCCTGGGAAATTCCTTGGTACCCCGCTCTTCATTGGTAGTAACAGAGCTCACTATTGGAAGCACCTCATTGATAAGTGAAAATCCAAGCTTGCAACTTGGAAAGGAAAGTGGTTATCTTCTACTGGGAAACTCACTATGATAAAGTCGGTCCTCTCAGTGCTACCGATTTTTTCTATGGCTTGCCTACGATTACCGGTGGCAGTTGAAGAAGAATTGATTTCTCTAATGATAAATTTCCTTTGGAATGGGTCGGATGATAAAGGTAAATTTCCCCTGATGTCTTGGAAAAAGATCTATCAACCAAAAATGGTAGGTGGTACCGGTATTTGCCAAATATCAATTATGAATTTAGCAATGGGTGCTAAACTAGTTTGGGAAATCTGTAGAGGCGGGAAGAAAAAATGGGCAAGACTCTTGAAACATAAATATCTGGACTCCCTTGAACCTAAGCGGATTCTGACTATGAACAACCCTCTTAGGGGTTCGGCTATCTGGAATTTCATTTTGGACAGCAGGGATATCATAAGCGATCAAGTTACCTAGGAGGTCAGGAATGGCAGGGATGCTTCCTTTTGGTTTGATTCTTGGTTGGGTGAAGCTACTCTATGTCACATCCCCGCTCTACATCCTGTTATGGAGGTAACATGTTGCCTTTGGGGGCATAATATCTATGATTATGGTTATCCGATCCTAGAAAATGGTTTTTCTAAATGGAAATGGAACTCCTTGGATGAGCTGGACTTGGATCAGTTTCAAAAAGACTTATTTACTGACATTCTCAACAAAAGGACTATTTTCCCTTCCCCTAATAAGGATATTATTAGGTGGTGTGGCTCCTCTGATGGAAAATACAAGGTATGCTTTGGCTACAATCTGAAAGAAGCGACTATAGACAAAAAAGACTGGCCTGTTAATCTATTTTGGCATCAACACCTCCTCCCCAAAGTGGGTTCCTTTGCCGGGTTGGCCTGCCAGACGAAAATCTTAACCCAAGAAAGGCTCCATTCAATGGGTATCAATGGACCCAGTAGATGTTCATTATGTTTAGATTAGGAAGAGACTGTTGATCATCTTCTTCTCCATTACAAATTCTCCAGTCATTGTTAGTGGTATTTCATGGAAAAATTGAGATTATTCAGCCCCTTCCCAGCAGGGTTGGACAATTGGTTTTTGCAATGGCCTAAACTGGTAGGAAAGGTGGTTTTTTCTGATTTTCTCTTCATCCTCCCATCACTTTTGATTTGGGAAATTTGGAAAGAAAGGAACCACAGAATCTTCCAAGGCAAAGATATGGGCCCTCAGTCTCTTTGTGCAAAAATTGAGAACCACCTGACTAAGCTCTTGAATGTGGCGGCCCAATCCAAAACACTTAAGAAAAATTTGTTCATGGACTGGGATTGTAAGATTCAGATGGCTCTTTCAAATCTAATCATCCCTCCAATTTTCAGTCTGGGCTCTCTGGTGGATCAGACCAATCCAAGAGCGGGGGTGATTTGGGACGCACTAGTAGTTGGGTGGAGAAAGGTAAACTTTGATGGTTCTTCTGTAGGCTATCCGAGCCAAAGTGGTATTGGTTGCATTCTGAGGGACTTTGATGGTCTCTGTATAAAAGAAATCTCCAAAAATATTGGAGTGGCTACTAATAATGAAGCATAATTTAGAGTGGCATTTAGAGGTCTTTAGCTAGGGAAGGAGCTTAGGGTGCAGAAAATTCATTTGGAGGGTGACTCATTCAATGTCATTAACATCATCCACTACACTATCACCCCTTGTTGGCACCTTAACCAGTGGCTTCAATCGATCCTCGTGCTACTAGCTTACTTTGATGAGTTCTGGGTTAGCCATATCTACAAAGAAGGTAATGGTGAGGCCGATAGACTTTCTAAAGTGGTTATAACCATCAGTGACCCCCCTTGAAGATCCATCGATGTTGTTTTCTGTTGGGACAATTGACATGCTCTCCTCACTTAGGTTGGGTCCTATGAAATATGGCGTGTATCGGTGGGTCTCCTGATAGGTGTGTGCTCTCCGTTTCTATCTGCCCCCTTCAGCTATGGAGGAAATTGGTGCTTTGTTCCTTGGTAAGCCACGACTTCCACTCTCCACCTTTTGGTCTTGGTTTCGGTGGAAAGATTGATCGGTTGCCTTGTTAACCGGTTATTGTCTCCTCTTATCATCATGATGTGACGCATTGTCGGCACTATTGATTAGTGCCAGCTTTTGGCTCATGGCTATTTAATACAAGTTTACTTGAGTATCTAGTTATGACTGCATCCTTCAAGATTTTTTTATGATCACTTGATGATTAAAGTTGGTCAACATCAAGTTGAGGAGGTTTGGAGCAGATGTTTAGTCGGATACCAATTGCTCGTGCGTGTGGGTATTTATTGGAGACGCAGATGCAGGATGTCATATTCTCTAGTCCAACTCCTTGTTATTTAATAAAGGAATACCCCTTCTTTCCACCATAATTTGCTTTCTTCTTGGCATCTCGGTATGGAGACTCCAATCCTCCTCGAAGCTACTTGTCGACAGATGGCTTTCTTGGGTGAAATCACGGACAGGCGTCTTCAAGAGGTCCTTTTCTCTTGACATCCTCTCATTCTCCATAGATTAAAGAGGATCCTGGGAAAGGAATTTCTTATGGCTTACCACAGGTATAGAGCCAATACTAATATTCCAACCTTTTTTCTTGCAATATTAATCTACATGGGGACTAGTAAGCAGCAAGCAAAACTACTAACCTAGATGATGTTCAAGCATCACCTGTTGGGAGAAATAGATGTTGTACTGGACAATATTGATGTCAATCTTAGAATTCTGCTTCCCCAAAACTACTACATGTCACTTAGCAATGGAGCGAAGGTAAAGAAGCTCATGATTGTTAATTCTCTGGATTTTGCATCCTTCCAAGCAACTTGGCCCGTCATCTCCAGGAACATTGAGTTCCTTTTGAAAGTGGCTGGTATACAAAGCAGTTTCACATTGAATTGGAGGGCAATTTTTCTCTATGGTGAAGATTTAGCAGTGACTGATGACCTCGGGATCCTTGAGAATGGTGATCTAGTGGATGGAAATGACTCGGGGTTTCGGCTGGGTGAAGAGTGGTATCCAAACAACTACCGACTCCCTAAAGAGAAGGCAGAATCGGCAGCTCATTTGAATTGTGGCCCTAAATGTCCCATTGTCTTAGATGCGGCCAATGCGCTCATGGAAGATGCTTCTGATGACTCTCTGTGACTCCAGTTGACTCTAAGCCCTTCGGTCTCTCTGCCTTTTGAGATTGTTTGTTTTTGTCTTATGACCTTTGCATCTTTAAGAAGTCTTTAAGATGTCGGCATATGGTTGCCCTCATCCAATCTTGTGTCGATTTCTGTTTTTCATGGATTAGGGCTATGGTAGGGGGTTTTCTTCCTGATTCTTTCCCCCTACCACTCTTATTGAATCAGGCCTTGTATTCTCCTTCTTTTTTAATACAAGGGTGATGCCCCTCTACAGCTATTTACTTATTAAATAAATAAATAAATAAATAAAGAATCGATTTCTTTTAAAAACTATAAGAAAATTATTATTATTACAATCTAAACTCACGTGAGTTTTTGAAAAGTAAAATTTAAAGTTTATTCCTGATTTAAATAGATGCTTTTCACCAATTAAGTTGACTTGTTAATTTAGAAAGAAAGCCAAAACTGAAACAAATAAAAAAAAAATCAAAGAAAACATAATTAAATCTTTTTTAAACTGATATGTTTTGAAAAAGAAAAAAGGTTAGGAGGCTTGGAATTTGATGGTCTAAATGGCCGTTATTCATTTTCACCTTAAAAAATTATTGGTCTGTCTGCATTGGCATATATAAGACACTTCAAATTATTAATATAATCTTAAAAAAAAAATATTAGTAATATATTACATAATATTATAATTTCTAATATTGATATATATTATTTTAGAATTTCTTATACAAATTTATTTAGAATATTTTTAAATGGAAGGATATAATTGTTTTTAATTTTATAATATTTTAATAAAAAAATTTAAAATGGTTTCTATTTTCTTCTATGAATTTAGAAACTTGTCATAATATATGAAATTTAAGATTTTGACATTTATTATTAGTGAATTAGTAATTATTAATTGATTATCATTTAATGTTAATATGTAATTAATATAATTGTAAACAAGGCTTTTCATATGAATTTGGAAACTTAGTAAATTTAAGATGTTTGCATATATTACTAAGTTATAAAATTTATGTCTACAATTGTACTTTGTTTATTTAAACAATTAAGTGCATGTATTCTTCAAAACATTGTCAAGTTTGTAATATAACTAATTTATAAAATAATGTTTAACTCATAATTGATATATTGGTTCTTGCTTAGGTAGTTCAAAATATGTCTTCAAAGAGAAAGAAGCAAGCTACCATTGGAGAAATCTTTGAAAGTAGCTACCATTGGACTGGCATATAGATGGACCAGAAAGAATGGTCCAACTTTGGTGATTCAATAATAACAATAAATAAAAATATTTTTCACATTTAATATGAATTATTGGTTAAATTGGTAAAAATGTTTAAATATAAAAGAATTTATATAAAATTATCATAAATTAAATATTTTTTTGACAATTAATTTTTTCCTTAAAATGTTAAATGAAAGGCAATGAAATGATCAAACCATTATAAACTAGTAATTGCACTTTAGTGTGCAATGGGTACGTCGAAGAAGTGTGGAAGATCAATTACGAAAAAAATTGGTGTGTTTTGCATACAATTATATAGTGTGTAGGATCAATTGGTAGGCTATTTAAAAAATGTCACGAATCGTATTTTCAATAATTATGTTATTAGGAAAATAATGTATGCTTTTTGTTATGGAATGAAACTGTAATGAATATGAACTTTTATTGAGATGATAATGGGGTTTGTATGCAAATGTTATGAAATGATTTATGTTACTTTCCTCATGTGAATGCAATTACATGGTTAGTGTTATTTTATTGGGGATCGTCATTATTGATGAGCTATTGAGTGCAAGTGATGCAGGGACAGGTGAACGTAAATGAAGGCGACAACAGGGCTCAGGTAGAGTTGTCTTAGCTCATGGACTTTGATAGATTAGAGGAATCTCACACAATACTGTAGAAAAGTTTTTCTGTGCATTTGTGACTTCATCAATGCATGATTTTGAATTAGAAAAAAAAATGATATGAGTAATCGTTAAATTTATTCCGTCTATAAAAGTGAAAATTAGTTTGATATTTAGAGTTACGAAATTTATCAACTTAATGTTCTTTATAAAGATGATTTAATGTTTCTAGCCTAAGACAATGCAAGTGTATTTTTTATTAATGATGGATGTGTTCATAATTATATGAAATTCTTATGCATGTAAGTTCGATAATTGTGACTTGATCATATATATATATATATATACACACACACACACACACAAAGGTGACTTTTAAATTATGTGTAGTTATTTTAAATAATGTCTAAGTAATTAAACTATCATTAGGTAATCTTTTCAATTCAAAATATTATGTTTTTGAATATGTATGTATATAATTTAGAATTATATATTTATCATATTTAATATACTTTTGACATTAGATATAATAAATTAAACTTTTAATATATATAAAATTAAATTATTATATATATCCTATTGTTTTACTAGGTTTTCTTTTTAATATAGCATATATTACAAAGTAATGTATTAATTGTTTTTATTAAACATGTTTATGCATCAAATAGTAAAAGGGTGGTGGGTTTGAAATCAATTGTTTAGAAGTCAATAGTCGATCCGCTCTGGTCGGCATGGCCCATACTCCCCAATCCTTGGTGTAGTAGAGAAGTTGATTGTCGACTTGACTCCCCCATGATCCACGGTAGGAGGTGACTGACTTAAGCACTCCACCACTACAGTAAACAGTAGACAATGGCCAACAGACCAGGAGACATGGCGACAAGGGCATATAACCTGAGAGGTAGGAAGATCTACAATTATATCATGCTTTGTTGTTAAACAAAACTCTAGCTAAGTCAAGAAAAGGATTAGAAGTGGGCATAGGTAATCAAATTTGTCAACTATAGAAGCCAGCCTAGTCAACAAGTATGCAAACCAGTAGAGTTTTGAGCCATTAGAACTAAGAGAACCTTGAATGATTATCAGAGGTGTCAATGTCGTGGCTAAGTTAAAGCCAAGGTTATAGCAACCGAATTAGAATGAGAATAGTATAAGTAATAGCAAAGGGTCGAGGGAAAACAGAAGAAGAACATAGGAAGAATGACATAAGAAGAGAAGATAGGTAGAATGACATAATGAGAACGACAAGAGAAGAGAAAAGAGATTAGATAGGAAAGTTTAGGAAGAAACGAGATAGAAAAGAAGAATAGGGAGAATATAGAGGAGATAATTAATAGAAGAATTGACAGATAGAGAAAAGAGCGACAGAAGGATATTGAACCATCTTGAAAGAGAAGTAGGTAGATTTGAGGAGGAAAGCAAGTCAATCAACTCAAGCTAGTAACAAGAACATAAGGACGTAGGATCTACTTTAATTCTTTGGTCATTATGAATTTAGGAAGGATAGTGAGTAAGTCATGAAGTAATACAATGTTTATTAGGATGAAGTTTGATTGAGACAATCCATGATTAGAATAAAATTTCTTGAATTTTCTTTTGAATAGTCATATAGAGAAATATATTATGAGGTACATTTGATAAAATAACTATTAACATGCATGGTAGATGCTAAATAATGGTAGGAAGTGCATGTTAGGTTGCTTTAGTTAATCTTTAAAGAATGTTTACTCATTATAACTCATTTATATGTAAAGATTCATACATGCGCTACACCTTCTTTCTTAAACTTAGTTTGATTTACTTTTTAGTTTAGAAATGAAAGAATGTTTGTTTATCAAATTTGGGTGATAAATAATCAATGAAAGATTGTTGAATTTACTTCCGTGAAAGAGTGTTTGATCTGTGATCGAAAGTAATAAGAATATTGTTATTTGTAGAAAATAAAGATTGTCTTCTTTTTGAAATTGTATTCTTTATTTATATGAACCAAGCTAGATAGGATTGTGTATGGGGAAAGTTACCTTTCGGGACAGGTGTTGAATATGGAAATCCTAGAGAGAATAGTTTGCTTTTCTAAACTATCATTTTTGCTATGCATGGCATTATACTCGGTCGAGTAATTCAATTGAATAAACCATTGAATTAGATGGAATTATTTTAATTATGCTCTCTACCATATCCTTGATTGATCTTTCTTGTTTCTTAATGGAATTAGAAAAATGAAAATGCATGTATCATCTAGGCATGTACCAAATTCCATCTTGTCTTTCAAATTCTTTTTGCTAAGCAATTTGTGTAGGGTCAAGTATTCTTGATTGACTAAGAATTCCGGGGAAGCGTAAGCTTCAAGGTTGGGCGAAAAAAGCACTTGATTCTTGTTCTCGTCTTCATTCAAAGGACTGAATTGAAGCAGCTCAAATTGGAGATCAATGGATGCATCTTTCTTTCTTTTATGTTTTATTTATACTTATGGCAATAGAAAGCCTAAGCATGGTATAAAGATATGTAATGAGATTGTTGGCATATGGACACTCCAATGAGACAATGTGTGTGATTGAAGGTTTTGTCATTGATGGCAACCTTGCAATCCTATGGCACCGGCAAGACATTATACCAGCAAAGCATTACACAGGCAACCTTGCAATCCTATGGCACCGGCAAGACATTATACCAGCAAAGCATTACACAGGCAACCTTGCAATCCTATGGCACTGGCAAGACATTCTACCAGCAAAGTATTATTCAAGCAAGATAGTGCACCAGCATCAGCAAGATCACTCTACACCAGCACAGAAGAAAAGATGTACACCAGCACAGAAGAAAAGATGTATACCAGCACAGAGGCCGACAAGATTTTTGATATGTAATATTTTGTTTATTATTGTAAGCCGACTTGGCAAATTGTAAAATGACTCTTGTATATAAAAGAGATCATTGTAGACATTTGTAAGATATGTATAAGCAGCATAAAGAAATTTATTAGGCAAACCTAATGTGCAAATTATAGGTCAAGGGTATATGTAAAGAACAAGAGAAAGAACCAGTACTGAATCTGGCATTGAAGATGCTATTGTAAAGCAGTACAGAATATTGGATTTGTATAATCCTCATTGTAAGTCAGTGTGACTTCTTATTGAGTAGTGTGCTCTAGGCAGTTGGCCTTCCTGCATGTGCAGGCCCCTATTTATCTGTGGGAACCCTAACAGAGATATTATACATTTCATGGTTTATGAAAATTTCTTTATCTCCTATTGAAATCTATTATTGTTATTTTGATTTAACAAGCTTGGGATAAATAGATGTATGAAATAGACTTATTAACTAATTTATGAGTTTATTTAAGAATAAAGAGTATATTATGTATTATAGAATAATTTTGGTCTTTACAAAAAGTGATGTTATGTGTGCGTCCAAGGCCTAAATCCAAAAGCGATAACTTAAAATCAATTATGCATCTTGTTAGAGGAATCCAAACATGACTAAAATAAAACTCGAAATCAAGAAGATAATTAGTTTCTGCTACCAACAAGATCATGTTATGTTTGTAATAGGTGAAGAGATATAGGCAGACAAGGAGGGAGATGAAAGGAGACAAATAGAGAGGAGGGAGAAGTGGAGAGATATAAAAGAAGGGATTGATAGAAAGAGAAGGAGAGAGGGACAAATAGGGATAAAGAGAGGGGGAGATAAGGATAGAAAGGAGAGATAGAGAAATAAATATAACTTGGAAAATATTGAGACTGAGAGATAGAAATATATAGAAAGGGAGAGATGAAAGAGAGAGGAAGAGGGAGAGAAGAAATAGAGATAGAAAGAGGGAGACAATGAGAGCAGGATATAGTGGGAGGGAGAGGAAAAGAGATAAATAGGGAGGAGAGAGAAGTAGAGAGATATAAAAGGAAGGAGTGATAGCAAGAGAGGGAAATAAGGATAAAAAGAAATAAAGAGAGGGAGAGATATGGATAGAAAGGAGAGATAGAGAAGTAAATATAACTTGGAAAATATTGAAGG
Organism: Cryptomeria japonica; assembly: GCF_030272615.1. Lineage (NCBI taxonomy): Eukaryota > Viridiplantae > Streptophyta > Pinopsida > Cupressales > Cupressaceae > Cryptomeria > Cryptomeria japonica. The sequence continues at coordinate 365,203,152 of NC_081410.1, read as the reverse complement.
TGAGAGAGAAAGGGGGGAGATAAATATATAGAAAGGTAGAGATGGAAGGAGAGAGGAAGAGGGAGAGGGAGAGGGAGAAATAGAGATAGAAAGAGGGAGACAATGAGAGGGGGAGATGGAGACATAAAAAGATAAATATACTGGAAGTGATATAGAGAGAGAAGTAGAAGGATAGAGAGAGAGAGAGAGAGTTAATAAAAGAGAGATAGAGATAATGAGATATAGATAGAGGGGGAGAGGGAGAGATGGGAAGATATAGCTAGAGGAAGCAAGAGAGAAATAAAAGGAGTTAATAGATAGAAGAGAGATGAGATAGAGATAGAGATAGAGATAGAGATAGACATAGAGATAGAGATAGAGATAGAGATAGAGATAGAGATAGAGATAGAGATAGAGATAGAGATAGAGATACAAGGAGTGTGTGTGAAAATTTGACACATGTTGAGATAGAGGTGGGGAGGAGTAGCAAGCACTTTGTGCATGAGAAAGAGAGAGAGAGATAGATGATAGAAGAAATAAAGAGATATAGAAAGAGGGAGTGATAGAGAGAGAGATGTGGAGATGGAGAGGGAGATGGAGGGGAAGATGGAGAGGGGAAGATGGAGAAATGGAGAGATAAATTAAATGTGTTTTTGATATTAGAAGTAGCAAAAAAACAAGGGGTCTGACCCATAGGAACAATAAGGAGAACAGTGGCAGGACCACTATCCGCATATATTCAGCAGAGTTACAGCATTTTACCTCTATCAAAAACAATTATCATTCTACGAGAGTTTAGCAAAAATAAAGAAGTAATAAGAAGAGTTTTAGACATGTGTCATGCAAGGCAACAAACACAAAAACATAGGCTAACGCTATCCACCCATAGGCTACTAAACGTAGACAAAAAACTAGCTTTCTATTGCATTTAGAGAATTACTTCTTTTTCCCATGGCTCCTCTTGTGGAGGAGCTTTATTGCCCATTCCTTGGTGAGGAATTTGAATAGGGCCTTGTAGTCCTCATCATCCTTGCCTTTACCCTTGGACGCACTTTCTTGCATGAGGCACAGAGTGGTAGCCAAGCAGTGCATCACATTCAACACGAATTTAGAAACATCATGCATTTTGGATTCTGTCGCCTCCAGTATGTTGGTGATATCCTGCACATTATAAATTAAATGTGTTATATAGATTAAAATAAAAAAATTTAAAATATAATTGTTCTACAATATATTTAACTTTTTATAAGATAAATAATTATTAATTATTAATTTTATTATAATAATTTTTAATTATTATTTACAATTTCATAAAAAGACATAAATAGTTAAAAATAAATTTTAAACTTACATCTAAATTAAAAATTAAAATAGAATTTTTTTTATTTTTTATTTTTTAACATGGCTCTGCATGCGAATAATTTTTTGCAATTCCTATGCGACAATTAACTTGCTTTCGAGGCCTCCTTATGGCAACTATCTGGGCTATGCAAATCAATTTTTTGTTCTTGCTAGCAGACACTAGGATGATGGCAATAGTCTTATCTCAGAAGAAGCAAAAATGCGAGATCAATAGACCTTTTTTGTGAACACCAAATATTCACTGATAGATATTGGAAGGGCTCCCCCTCCTCCCCTAAACATTGATGACCAGAATTGGTAGAAGATTGGATGCAAGCAACCCAAATACCTAGCAAGTGGGGCAAATTGTCAACCAGTATGCCATGACCATCCTCCACCGAGTTATATGGAGAAGGGTTTTTTAAAACCTACCCATAAAGATAGAACCATAAACTGGGGAAACACTCTTCGGCAAAAAATTACAGAGAAGAATTTGTGGGACAAGGAAACCCTAGCTAGACATTCACTGCACCACCATCAAAAACCATCGATGGATAAACAAATTAAGGGTGATCAATCAATGTGTGCATCAGCCACAGAGGAAAGGCTAGTGATAGAAATTGGCAATCAAATCCTAACATAGCATTAGAGGCACTGTAAAGAATTTGACATCTTTGCTCGATGGCAAGGTATAGGTACTCCAGCCGAACAAATCATTGAATGGTTAAAGACATCCTTTTAGAGCCTGGTAAGTATCGACATCCTCCCTGAAAATTTCTTTTCAATAGAATGTAGCAATCTAGATTTGAGAAATAGGCTTCTGAATGGGGATATTCTGGCATATAAGGGTTTTTGCTTAGAATTCTAGGAATGGCAACCCCTTTTTGATCCATCCCATTTAAAACCTTTTATTGTAAATAGAGCAATATCAATTGATAACTTACCAATAGAACTTCATAATTTAGAAATCTTAAGAATGATAGGCAATAAGTTAGGGAAACTTGAAAGTGTCAAAAAAACCTCATTTAAATTCTCAAACAATGTTCTCATGGTGAATATGGATATCAATATCAAAACTTTAAAAATTATATTTTTAAAATTCAATAACCACATTTTAAACGTCGAACCTTCCTTTTATAATGGCCCCATCGTAGATGATATTCCTAGGAAAACCTCACCTGTGATGTCATACCCTTAGATAAAACATAATAAAGAGGGTGTCAAAATTAAATTCATGGAAGGAACTGGGGGTTTCACTCTGGAAGGCAATGAGTCTTTAAAGATAGAAACTAAGCATCAAGCCTCTACAATGGATACAACATTTGATCGATTCTATGAGTCCTCTTCTAAGGACTCCTTGAATAGGAAGACAAACTCCCCCTTCCTCCCATCTCTGGAAGTATCTATGACAAAAATAGTTGAACCTTGGAACAAGGAACAAGATTTAGAAGATGGGGAGATTAGTGAGCCACTAGTGCAGAAGGAACTGTCGTGTATATGCACTCAAGGGGAAAACCTTAATATTAACTTTGGAATAAGCATAGACTCAGGGAAGGAAATAGTGAGCCCCTTGGGGCATTCAACAGAAGTAAAATTATCCTTTTCAGAGCAACCATTGGTGAAGGAAATGTGTCCCCTTGTTAAGGATAAAGGATCTAAGCAAGAACAATCGACAACACAAGATAAGGATATGGAGGAAAGTGGGGGGGCAGAGGAAAATAGACCACCCTAGAATATTGATTTAGTGGTGGCAAAAGTGGAAGAGAGAGAACAAGTAGAAAGGGAAGTCAACATTATTTCCAACTTTATTGAGGAAGAAGTAGTCAATGACCTAATGGAACATTTTGTTGATGAGGTTTGTGACTCTGAAGAATTGGAAAGGCAAAGGGAGCTATATGTGAAAAATTTAGTGGATAGTGCTAGAGTTAATATGGAAACAAAAGAATTGTTCATTGACCTAGATAATTTGGAAAATGAGAACCCAAACATTCTAGGCATTCATAATACAAAGGAGAGCAAATACTCTCCTGATTGTGCCAAGTCCATCAAAAGGAGGGGTAGGAGATCCCTTGTTAAATTAAGAGCCAAGGATAGGGAAGATGTGGGCCAATCCAAAATTCCATCACTATTTAATGTAGGGGAAGGGAAGTTCCTCCCCACATAACCATGAAACTCTTATCATGAAATGTTAGGGGCATGAATGCACCTAATAAGCAGTGTATCATAAAATGTTGTATATCTAAATCAAAACTAGACATAATTCTAATCCAAGAAACTAAAATGAACCCAACCAAGATAGACCTTTTTGAGAAGAAATCAGCACTTCGGGCTTCAGGAGGCTTAGCAATCATCTGGGATCCTAGATATTCCTCTTTTACACCATCAGAGATAAAACAGAATTGGATAGGTGGAAAGGTAAAGTGCTATAATAATAAGTTAAGATGTAACCCGATCAATGTATATGGCCCTATTCAGAACGGGGATAAAGTTCAAGTCTGGATGGAACTTGAGACTTTCTTAAGAAACAATCTGAATGAGATGTGTATTATTGGAGGATATTTCAATGCCATCACTAAGGCATCGGATAAAAGAGGAGGTAGTAATAAGTTACCTACAGTGGAACTCAACTTCATTGATTGGATCAATAGGAATTCTTTGTTGGAAATCCAGACACTAGAGAACACCTTTACATGGAACAACAGAAGGAAGGGCTTTAGCAATATTGCTAAAAAGCTAGATAGATTTTTTATTTATGGGGGGCTTATGAATTTCAAGTACACTATGGAAGTAGAGATCCTTCCTTTATCCGGTTCAAACCATTATCCACTCCAACATAACATTTTGGCAGAACAAGGTCCAAGAAAATACCCATTCAAATTTAAGAACGTGTGTTATAAGAATGATAACATCATCAACCTAATTGAAAACTGGTGGAGGGAATCAGTATTCTCAAGCTCAAAGATGTATATTTTTGCAAACAAATTGAAGTTAATCAAAATGAGGCTCTTGGAGTGGAATTGAGATCATTTTGGTAACATCTTTGATAAGAAACTTTTAGTAGAAATGGACCTCAAGGATGTTATCAGGGAAGTTTTGGATCAAGGGATGGATGAACCTCTCTTCTTGAAGGAAAAAATATTACTAACAGAGTATGAAGAGATTCTGGCAAAAGAAGAAATCTTCTGGAGACAAAAAACCAGAGAAACGTGGTTGAAAGATGGAGATCACAACACAAAGTTCTTTCATAATAGTAATGTTATGCCTTGCATATCTTTCTCCCCATTAGTCTCTTTGTGTCGAATTTTGGGTCCCCTTTTCTTTTTTTGGTTTTTGACCTCGAAACTCTAGAGTCCTGAGGTCCTTTGCCTTTCTTTTTGTTTTGACTTCGAAACTCCAAAGTCCCAAAGTCCTGAGGTCCTTTGCCCTTCTTTTTGTTTTGACCTCAAAACTCCAGAATCCCGGAGTCTCGAGGTTTTGTATCTTCTGCCTCGGAACTTCAGAATTGCGGAGTCTCAAAGTGGTGCCTCCTCTTTTGAGCTTAGAACCTTAGGACCCTGGAGTCCCGAGGTCATGTTTAAGGTTTTTGTATGGATGGGTTTGTGATGATCTATAAATAGAGATGATGGACTTATAAAATTCATTTTGTGCATTCACAGCTCCTCCTCCCTAGCTCCAAGTCGCAAACTTTCGGACCTCTGAGCTTTCCTTGGCATTTTCGGGCATTTTGATTCACCAGGTTAGTGAATTTTATTGCCTTTCTTGTGGTTTCTTATTTAGTTTTTTCTTTCCTTTTTGTTTTTAGTTTTTTATTTTTTTTTTGTTGTTGTTTTTGTTTCTCTTCGTTTTCGCATGCCTTTGTTTTTTGTTGCGTGCCCTAGTTTTTGTGCCCGAAACCTCAGATCCCCGAAGTTCTGGGCCTTTCCATTCCATGACCCTAGAACCTCAGATCCCCAAAGTTTCGGGCGGCCCCCATTCCATGACCCTGGGAATTTGGAGTTCCGGGCCTTCCCATTCCATGACCCTGGATCCTAGAATTCTGGGCCTTTCCATTCCATGAGCCCGAAACCTTGGAGTTCTGGGTGAATTTTGCATACACCTAACCTCAAAACCCCAGAGTTCTGAGCCTTCTCCACTTGTGCATAGCCCCAGGACAAAGGGACCCTGAAGTCCCCAAGTAAATCAAAGTTTATCCATGATATTGAAGATTGAAGATTTGTGTTTTTCTTGCAGGTTCGAGTGGTTAGATGGACTCATCCTCCACCAAAAGAGGCAAAGAAATTGATAGACTCCCAGCCACCATGAAGTATCACTATCAAGGATAGGCCTACATTTAAAAGTTGGAAGATCAAGTCAGATGGGTCATGGATACTGAAATAGGTCACATAGAAATTGAGGATAACAAGCCTTAGTTGGACAAACCTAGTCTGGAGGCCCTCCATGGGAGAATCAAGAGATTCGGCCTAGTTGAGGCTACTATCTTCCTACAGTCATTACAGGCACCAGATTTCATAATGGCCATTGCCCCATTCTATAACCCGAAAACTAGAAAGTGCACAGATGCACAATGAAAGATGGTCATAGACTTGTCTCCAGATATGCTGGGGTTCATCTTTAGAATCCCAACCAGGGAGGGGGTACTTCTATTATCTAAAGAAGAGGCCTTATAAGAATGGAATGACAAAATATCAGCTAGTAAGAGGCACATGAATACAAACTGGTTAGAAGAAGAAAAAAAGATAGGTCTCAAGGCAATGGAGATCCTGACGGCATTCTTCAAAGAGCCTCAAAGAGATTTAATCATTATGCTTAGGAGGGCCTTTGGCAAGATGGATTATAAGTATTTTCATCCGTGGATGTTCCAATTCATGACCACAATTTTAATAGGGAAACAATACTTTGACTGGCCACAGATCCTCTCTGACAATATCTGTAAATAGATGAAGGAAGTTCAGCATACCCAAAAGTTGTTTTTCACTTCATATGTCATCTGGGTAGCTGCTAGGGCTAGAAAGTTTCAAGGGCTATAAATAGAAGGTCAATTGGGAGAGCAGGAAGGACAGAAGAAGATATGGGATTATTATCCTCTACTCACTCTAGCCAATGCCAAGACTCACTTCAAGAGAGTTAATGATGCTTTCATTTTTCCGATAATAATCAAATTGACAGGAGATGCAGGATATTGGATTAGCTCGGAGGCCATGGCTATCATCTGATAGTGGGCATGTTGGTTTATCCAAAACCCATGCTCTACTTACATCAGGGTGAGCGGATTCATAGGTAACCCAAAGTTGTTACCTCAGTATTGTAATGATACGATAATTTTGTTGGAATATGTAAGGTACCTTGTAGGCCTCCAGGCACTTTTGTCATTAAAGCATAAAATAAGTATTGATTTCTCATTATCTATTGGGTACTTTGCCTGTTCTAAAATACAAGTGGCAAATTTAGTAGAACAAGAGCTTTAGGATTTTGACTTGAAGGAGTATGACCATGCTGGGGAGTTCTATTATACCTACGGGAAACCTAAACAAGCTATGTCGAAGGCATATGAGGGGCACAGGCCTAGCTTGGAGGACTTTTGGGCCAACCTGCAAGATAGTTTTGAGGTTAGGGAGAAGAGATATAACAGGCATCTATGCCACAGATAAGAGATTTCAGGATTGAGACTAACCTCCCTAAAGACCTGAGGGATGATGGAGAGTTACTTGATCCAGTTTATAGGGAATCACGGATAGATTAGAGGCCCCTCTCCCTAGTAAAATGGTCTGCAAGCGAAAACACAAATATGGAAAACTTCTCCCAAGTAGTTATCAATAGGACCAAGCAATGGTTACGCCAGAGGGAAAGGCTTAGTGTCTCAAAGGCAAAGCAGAAGGAATACACTTCAGGGGTACCTCAATCGAGGGGTCATAAGGAGTATTCTTGGAAGACAAGGTCAGCCTCGAGGTAAAATATATCCACTGATCTAGGTGAAGAGGAGAAACCTCAAGAAAGCATTGAGGACATACTAAAGAAGCTCCAAGAAAAGATGACAGAGTCTGAGTTATTAAAGAATGTAGCAGACCTGGGAGTGACCGATGGGCTAGGCATGGTACCACTCGCCAAAGTTCTCCCACCAAGGATGGCTATAGACCACACTAAAGGAGAGGGTATCCAAGGATAAGAATAAAATATAGAAGCTACTAAGGAGATACCCGCTCAGCCACCTTCAATAGATCCCACAAATGCTCCAGGAACCAGTGCCCCTACACCACCACTAGTCAATATATCCGCAGGGCAGCCTGGAGTGCAAGGTTTCATGTCTACCACTGAAGGAATGAAAGTTAGAAATATTGAGTCTGATTCAGATCAAGAGGAAGAAGATCTTGAGCAACAACAATCATTGGAAGGTGAGCAAGAAGGGGATGAGACCAAAGATATATTGAATGAAAGACTGATCCTAAAACCTCAAGATCAAGAAGACCTCTTCAAGGATATAGGCGCTACGAAAGGAGAAATAGAGGCAGGAGAGGAAGAAATGGAATTTAATGAAGAGGTCAATGGTAAATTAGGAGAGTTATATAAGCAACAGGCTCTCCAAATTAACCTAGCCTGCCAGATTTCCTAACCTCAAGATCCTGGGTAAGCAGGAGCATAAGTAAGAGATGAAGTAGAGGAGTAGGTAGAGGTTCAGGTTAGCACTACGGATATAGTGTCACATCAGGGTGATAAAGATGAAGATATACCACAATGGCTAGAGTTTACCTTCAGGAAAAAAAAGAGAAAAGCAGCACTCCCTAAGGTCACTCTATAAAAAGTAATCACTAAGGAACCACCAGAGGTTAAAATGCTAAAAACTGTCCATCATTTATCAAAAATAGATTCTGGTGACATGATTGTAGATGTGGCAGTTCCACATGAAGTTGAAGGACAGGCTTCTCCCAAATATCAAATATCCCAAGTAAATTTGGGTAAGAAAACTAAGTGGGGAGAGCTAGATACTTTGGAGCTAGCCACAAGTGTTGTCAGAGGGTGCGTTGAAAAGGAGTACACCTCAAATATGGAGCTTAAGGCACAACTAGGGCAATATAAATAGCTCCTGATCAAAATGAGTAAACCTCTAGACTCTTATAGAGTTGATGACTTACCTTCAACCTCATCACTGCCAGAGGGAGAAGTAAAGGCACTAGTAGAGGTGAGACGAGTGGCTACTGCAGCCAAATCTTGGACCCAGGTAAATGCAACTAAGATTAGGTTTTTTTTGCAAAATACAATAGAAATATACCATAAGGAGGTACAGGTAGGTGGAGCTTTGGCAACCTATTCCGCACAATGGGAGTGGAAGGCAAACACTTTCAATAAATAGTTCTGAGTTTTGAAAAGGATATTGCGGCTAGGAGAAGAGATGGTAATAAAAGAAGACCTCTTAGGAGGTGATAGCTATAAAAACTTACAGTCCTATGTATACATTTTTGAGCTGAAGATTGAAATGTTTTGGAAGTATTTCAAGGATATGACTGAGATCCGGGACCCTCTCCTCAGGGAATTTTTGTCATACAAGAGTTTTGTATTGAATATGCTAGGACCTTTTGGCCTCAGAATAACTGATACGGGAATAATGGACCAGAAACAAGTTTTGAATCAGTGGGATGCATATGAGGCACAACACCTAGGACCTGTGTCCCAGTTTGATGTCGTGCTTATGGACAAATACACATATCTAATTACTCGGTGTCAGGAGGTGGCAGAAATGGTGAAGGAGTTAGAGGAACATGGAAAACATGCGGATGAGGTTTTGAAGAAATATAAATTTGGAGTTAAGCATGTAGCTAATCCTCTAGTCCAAGCAGTTGCATGTATAATTGAAAATTATAAAGCTTTTACCAAGAAATAAGGCAAAGCTTTAATTTTGTATTTTGAGCTGGAGTTCCTACTCGAGTTGCAATTTTGAGAGAAATTTTGCATGATTACGAAAATGTGGCTCACCTAGCAGGGTCTTCGTAGTGCTCATGCAATCCCCATTTTGTAGTTGTTAAGTGGAGTGTCAAGGCAGAAACTTGCAAGTTAACTGTGACTCCTAGTTTCAGTTCTTAATTTAGGATAGGGTTATTTCCTAGATAGTAGGGTAAAGAACTTCTATAAATTGATAAGTTAGATTCATTTGTAGAGGTCCCAAATTGATTATTTGTGGCCTACTTAGAGATTTTAGAATATTTTGCAGATTGATTAAGAAGTTTGAGTTATTTTTGATATACATTCATGGAGATTAATATGAAAAGCAGCTTGTATATTACCTGATCTACATTTATATTCTACCAAATTGTTATGTGTAATCTCATAACGTCTATTATATAGAGTTAGCAACGTAGTTTAATTTTTTTGTCTATCACTTTATGAATCATATTGCACACATCAGTGGTGTATGAGAATCATTGTGATAGGCTATATTGTTGATGATTTTATTTCTATAGACTTGTGAAATTCATGATTTTGCAGGTTTTCTGGAGGTCCATTGTTGAATGCTAATTTGGATAATATTTGATAATTGCTTGGATTGCAGGGAACTAATTGAGTAGCTCATTAAGTTGTCATTATATTGGTCTTTATTGTTATTTCCTTGTTTCCCTTTATGCTTCGCATTTTATTTCCCACAGAATCTCAAACCATAAAAATACAAAAAGAGAGGAAGTGTAGTTATCCATAACCAACAAGATTTATTTCTAACCAGCATGCCCCTTTACAGGTATAACCACATCAACCATTGGGCTTCCCATCACCGTTGAGACCCAACTATAGAGACCTTGGAGTAGTGTTTACTTCTGAACTCATTACTTTTCAGGAGAGGTGGTGAGTGTTTGCATAAACTACCTGACTGTTGGTGAGTGTGTCAAAACACATGTCAATAGAAACTAGTGCTAGAAGGAGGGTCAAGACTAATCCCCTCATTGGTGAACCACATATGGTACTCATAGGAGAAAGATTGATGCCCTTTACCCAACCTATCCTCAACAACGAGCAAGATGACATTCTTACCCAACTATATGACTTTGCTTGGGACAGTACAAGAAATTACAATGACTGGTTACAAACATGACAAGTCTTAGACAACAAGAGACAAAAGGCTATACATATAGAAGTAGAGGCACAAAGACAACTCAATCATTAGGTGAACCCATGAGAAAATCCATAACCACCTCCTCAACCAGAAAATTGAGGTACTAAGCTGGATCGTATATCATCTTTCTCTCCCAAGAGATTCCACTGAGTCCTTAGGAGTTGTTCTTCACCATCCAACTTAGTTGAATTAGGGCCTGCCACTAGGAGGAAGAAGAAAAAAGCTAAGAAACAACCCTCAATAGCCTCACCAGTACAGTCATCCATACCCAATGTAGGAGATCAGCTAATTCCTAGTCCTCAACCCATCGCTGCACCTTTTGTGACTCAAAGTCCACTGTCACCACCTTTAATGGCCTACTTCAACCAAGACACCACACCACTAGGGACCATACCACGGGCATACATGACCTACCTAGAAACATGGATAAATTTTGCAGCAAATTTTACTATTTAGGGGGATGAACGGCTAATGAACATATTGAAGAATTCAAAGATGCAATTGTTTGTAATCATATTGAACACCAAGATGTAGTATGTAGACTCTTCCCATATTCACTTGGGGAGAATGAATACAATTGGTATTTAACTTTACCTACAAACTCCATCATAGGTTGGGACCTCTTGGAGAAGGCCTTCATTGATCAATTCCGAGTGTACCTAGACCCCGAGACATTATACCACCAGTTCACTTCTCTTAAGAAATCGTCAAATGAACCATTAACGACTTTAAATACTAGCTTCCAAAGGGAATTCAAGAGGCTACAAGCACCTTACTAGGTAGCACCTAACATAGCCATCAACTCATATCTAAGAACTATTGACCCTTGGATTGCTATGTTTATTAAGAAGAGTGTTCCTCAAGATCAAAGGGACACCTTGGCGAAAGTCTTCACATTAGCAATTTGCATGAATCATGAGTTGAATCAAACCCCAGGAGGGATTGGATATAATTTACCCATAGGGGTGAATCAAGGAAACTACAATCAACTCCCATGTGTACCCTCGTCTCTACCTGTAGGTGCCCCAACGATGAACCCTGTGCCAATCTATGCACCCCAACCTCAGGGGAATCAACATTTTGCTACTCAATAATCGCCTTGGAAAAATGGTACCAATACCGCCCCCACTCAAACACAATATGTTGGTCAAGCACAAGTTAGAAATCAACAATTTGACAACATTAATTCAACAAACCAACCTCCAACTATGGCACCTGAGAATCAAGGATCCCATATATCCGCTGAAGTAGAAGCCTTAAAGAAAATGATCTCACAAGTTACTTCAGACTTGAGCCAGCTAAAGATGAATCCTCTAGGAGGGTATAATCAATCCAACCATATAATAATCAGTGGAACTACAATAACCAGAACCAAAATCAAAGGTACAACAACAAACCTTATAATAGGCAGTGGAATATGGGTTTGAATAACAGGGGGGTGAACCATGATCACCCGGATGCATGAGATAACCCAAACCACACACAAAGTGTTAACCTTGCTGATATGAATTTGCTAACAAATTGGTGTAGGTTGCATGACACAGCTGCACATTCTAAGGTTAATTTTGCTTAGTTCAAGAAAATCATAAGAATTGCTCAAGCTGACTCTCAGCCCAAAGAATTTTCCAATGATGAACCTGATAAGGTTAATACTGCCATGTTGGTTGATACTTTCCTATGTAGACAATTTCAAGCTGAAGGTGAAGGTGAACCATGTGTCTACGATGCTTAGGCCTTTTAGACCAGGAACAATTACAATCTTAGGAGTCAAGGCAAGGCTCCATTAACAGAGCCACCTCCCCCAACGGGTGGGTTTGTACCTCCTGATGCTAATGCAAGCAACAATCCTCATCCTCCTTAGGCTTTCCAAGGAACACGCCCTAGACAAGCTCAAGGGTAAGATTATGCTCTGAAAGGATCATTTGACGTTACTAAGGAGATGGAAAGGATTGCCACCACTATGTCCTTAATGGAAGTATTGAGATATTTCCCTAAACAGAAGAGGGCTCTCCTTAGAAAATTGGAATTATTAGAATCATAGAGCAATGAGGTTAAGAGGGCAGATTTTAATGAAGTCGATGCTAACATCAGTAGTGATGCAATATAAAATCCACCATTTTTACTAAGTTTGAAGATATGTGGGAAGAATTTACATAACTGTTTGGTAGATTCAGGAGCTTTAGGAAATGTAATGCCCTACTCTATATGTCAGCAGCTCAAACTTCAACCAATATGTGCAAATAGTAAGGTGGTGCAACTGGACCAAATAGAATGTCATCGGAGAATTGAAAGATGTATACATCCAGTTAGGTTTTGATCCCCAAATATCTCGTTATATTGACATTCAAGTGGTGGATATTCCAGAAGTATATGGGATACTCCTTAGTAGGGATTGGTCCAAGACGTTGGGAGGATATTTCTCAACTTGTTTTACATACTTATGGCTTCTATGGAAGGGGGTAAGAAACTAGATTCGAATTGATAGTGAGCCTAAATTTAAGAAATTGGTCACAGATTATGGTGCTCTCAATGAAGTGGTGTTTGTTGAAGTAAGTCCAGGAGTTTATAGGGTCAATGAGATTCTTACTTTCTCCACACCAGCTCCTCTTCAACTATTTCAACCAGACAAGACCGCATATAGAAGGCGGGTCAAAGAGTTCACTATAGCGGTATAATAAGGATTGTGTTTATTGGGAGACACTATGAAGATACAAGAGTTGTTGCTTCCGAAATGGTGTCGGATACATCATGAGGAGCACTCAGAGGTTTCATGTATCCCATGTCAAAATGAGATTATGAAGTTGATGAGTCTGGTTCCATACAAAGGAGATGATCATACCTTCAATATGGAGGAGATTCAACATCTAACATATGAAGGATTAGAACCCCAAACAATTGACCTTGTAGACAAGACTACCTTACCTAAAGAATACAGCCAGGAGATTCTTGCAATCGAGATTGTTAAAAACAAAGAGGAAGATATTCCTCTTGAGCCAAAGAAATAAGAAACACAATCTAAACTTCAACCTCAATCAGAACAGGTTCTTCCTAACACTACTGAAGTGTTTATACAACTAGAAATTGAACAACCTCAATCATCACAAGGTCTCGAGCTTGAGAAGCAGCAATCCCCTCCCGATGCTAACCTGATCATTGACCCAAAGGTAAAAAATATGACGAGACCAAAAGATGAAATATGGTTTTTAAAGTTTGATGGGTCAAGATCCAAGAAAGGCAATGGAGCCACCGTAGAGTTAACCAACCCAAAAGGGAAAACCCTTTTAGCTTCTTACCAACTCCAATTCCCTTGTACTAATAACATGACATAGTATGAGGCCTTAATTAGATGATTATGTTTTGCTCATAAGAAGGGGGCAAAGTGTTTGAAAGTGCAAGGAGATTCTGAGTTAGTGGTTAAACAAGTGCGAAGCCAATATGTGTGCCATGATAAAAGGTTAGCAGTGTGTCAGAATAGAGTGTGGGATCTGATTGAGGATTTTGATGCTTTCGATATTCAACTGGTATCTAGGAAAGTCAACAGAATACCTAATGTGTTGGTCGTAGCTACCAGTACATTAGAACAAGTAAGCCAATCCCCTTTAAAGAAGTTCTCAGTGGAATTAATCTCTATACCTATTGTACCCGATAATATCAAATATTTCCAAGTCTTTTGGGATGATGCCCACATTCTAGCCTTTCTCGCCAATTCAGGGGCTTTTGAAGATCAAATTATTGATGAGGAAGACAAATCAGATGATCTTAACATCAAAGGTAATGTGGATATTTTGGATTTACTGACTAACATTATTCCTAAAGGGATGGTCACCCTGGAGAGACTTTTTGATTTAGACCCTAGACTAAAAGAGAGACTAACAACATATTCAGATGCTGGAAAATACAAACCCCATAATATTGGTCTGGTAGGACAAGAGAGAATTGTCTATAATGGGAAGATTTGCACTTAAAATGAAAAAGAAAAACTAATACAGATCTTGAAAGAGTTCATCGATGTAATAGCATGGGGGTATGAAGATTTAAAGACATTCGATACAACAATTATCACCCATGTGATACCCCTAAAACCTAACATAAAGTCATTCCGACAAAAACAACATCCAATCAATGCGCTAATAGAACCCTTGATTTTCAAGGAAGTAAAAAAGTTACTTTCCGCTAAGATTATTTTTCCAGTATGAAATTCTACTTGGGTTGCTAATTTGGTACCAGTGCGGAAAAGGAATGGAGAAATATGGCTTTGCATGGACTTTCACAATCTCAACAAAGCCTCCAAGAAAGATAATTACCCACTCCCTTCTTTGGATGAAGTAATACAAATAGTGAATGGTTCGCAAATGATGTCATTTTTAGATGGTTATTTAGGATATAACCAGGTATTGGTAAACTATGAGGATCATATGAAGACCGCGTTTACAACTAAGTGGGGAACATATGCATACAAAAGAATGCCATTCGGGTTGATTAATGTTGGGGCAACCTTCCAATGAGCGATGGATACAGCCTTCAAGGAACTGATTGGGAAATGCATTATTATCTATATGGATGATTTGATGATATTCTCCAAGGTCACAGAAGATCACCTAGACCACCTCCAAAAGGTATTGGAGAGATGTCAGAGATATGTGATTTCCCTTAACCCCAAGAAATGTGTGTTTGGAGTGGCTGAAGGAAAGCTACTTGGCCATGTAATCTCTGAGAGGGGGATTTCTATAGACCCTAATCAGGTAGAAGCATTATTGAAGTTACAAATGCCCAATAGTAAAAAGGAGATGAGATCTTTCTTTGGGAAGATCAATTTTGTTAGAAAGTTTATTACTGGGTTTGCAAAAATACTTAAGCCATTGAATGAAATGATGAAGAAGGATGCTAAGGTCGAATGGACAACTGAATCAAAGGAGGCTTTCGCCCAGATCAAGAAATCCATCACCGAAGCTCCTATACTAACTAGCCCTGATTACACATTGTCATTTTACATATATTCTTTTGCTTCGCTACACTCAGGAGTGGTTGTTTTGATGCAAAGGCAAGTAGGGGACAAGAAGCCTATTGCATTTATGATCTCTCCTTTCAAAAGTGTGGAGGTTAGATATTCTACTCTTGAAAAACATGTCTTTACATTGGTAAGAACAGTCAAAAAGTTTAGGCATTACATCCTGAGGAGTAAAATTTATGTGATTGTCTCTGACCAAGCAGTGAATTCACTACTCATGCAGTCCAAACTAGGAGAACGTTGAGGGAAATGGATGGAAATATTGAAAGAATTTGACTTAGAGATGCATCCAATGAAGTTGGTCGGAGGCCAAGGATTGTCTCAGGCCATGGCGACCGACATCCCTCAAATCTAGTGCCAATAGTATACGTTGAAGTCATTCACTCAGGACCCTCAGTACATGGATTTGGTATTTATATTGTTGAATAATAGGTGTCCTAAGGGATTGACAACCACACAAAGATGAGCATTAAGGCTCAAAAGTGCTAATTATATGATCAAGGATTCAGCACGCTATAGGAAAAATTATGAGGGTATCTACCTTCAATGCCTTGATCATCAAGAAGCCCATAATATGATTGAGGAATTTCACAAGAAATATGGTACAGGTCATGGGTTAGTAGATGCCATTGCACATCAAATCTTGAAGGCTAGATATTATTGGCCTAGCATATTTAGGGATACTCATGAGCATGTTCGTCACTGCCATACGTGCCAAACTGCAGCCTCCAGAGAAACAAATCCTACTATGCCTCTCCAACCAGTGTTCGAGGTAAGACCTTTTTCTCAACGGGCACTGGATTTCATAGGTGCTATTAATCCTAACTCATCTGCAGGACATAAGTTTATTCTTACAGCAACATATTATTGTACCCGGTGGACAGAATCCATTGCATGTCGAAATGCTACTGTTGAGGTGGTCTTGAAATTTATTGAAGAGCATATCATCACCGGGTTTGGTATGTCGTTCGCTCTGGTATGTGACAATGGTCCTACTTTTACTTCTGTGCAGTTGATGCAATGATCATATGAATATAAAGTGATATTAAAATTTTCATCCAACTATTACCTGCAAGGTAATGGAGTAGCTGAATCCATGAACAAGAACTTCCTGGATGTCATCAAAAAGCTACTTGAGAAAAACCCCAAATATTGGCATAATCAATTGAGATATGCCTTATGGGTTGATCGAGCCAGAAAAAGAGTCGCCTTGGGAACATCTCCATATTACCTTGTCTATGGCCAGACCCCTGTTTTCCCAATCAACTTGTAAATACCGGTCCTCCAATTAATGAAATAACTTGACATTGAGGATCAGGTAGAGGTTTGCCTCTTAAATTTATTAAGACTTGATGAAAAAAGGATTAATACGCTACAACACTTTGCCAAGCACCAAGTCATTGTTAAGCGATGGTTTGATAAAAGGGCCAAGGTGAAAGCTTTTTGGATCTCTGACCTAGTCCTATTATGGGACAAGGCCAGGGAAAAGAAAGGTGATCATCACAAGTTTGAAAGGTTGTGGTTAGGTCCTTACCAAATAGCTGAAATTTTAGGCAAGAACACTTTTAGGTTAAGCTCTTTGACTGGAGAACTGGTACCATTGCCCGTCAATGGTCAGTTCCTCAAGCACTAATTTGACTAAATCCTCAACGAAGCTTGACTTGTTGTATATAGTTGTTAGTTGTTTTCTTTTATTAATTGTTTTCTTTTGTTAGTTGTTTTCTTTTGTTAGTTGTTTTCTCTTTGTTTTTGTTGTGTGCTTGTTTCCCTTTTGTTTTGTTTGTTTGTTTGTTCATTTTTTTTTTTGTTGAGTCAGGGTATACATATTTTCACTCTCAAAGATTTTAAAAGGAAGGTATCCTTTACATAACATCTTGCCAAATTCTGAAAGACTTCGACTCTCCTCTATTTATAACTTCATCATCAATTGGTTAATTTTGAAACTTTTGTCTATACTCATTCAAAGTGGTATATAAATGTTTAAATGTGATTTGAATTTTTTACATTCAATTGGAAAAGGCTAGATTGATAAACTCACCAATAACATCACATTAAGATACATTAGAAACTTTAATGAGATATCAGATAAACTGGTTTTCAAGTGAAAAATCCGAAGTCAAGGCATTTCATGTTATCCACCGTGGCTCCCAACCCAGTTATCGAACTTCAATGTTTGAAATTTGCTTGAAAGGTTATTGAAGAAAGAAGTCATTCTCTATATCCTATAATGTTTTTAAAAAAAAGAGAAAGGCAAAAAAAAAAAAAAAATGATCCTCTTAAGCAACTCAAATGGGTGTTTCAAGTAATCTCCACCGGGGCTATGGACGCCTGGCTGGCAGTGGAGCACTATTTGATGGGAACTAGAGGTATCTCTATCGGGGCTATAGACATCTGGCTAGCAGCAAAGCTATGCCCAGGATAACCTTGCATGAAACATGGTTAATGACATCACCTATGTAGCTTGTGCCTAGTTTCCTCTGATTATCTGCATTATTGAAATGATGGAGTAACAAATCATACGCACACACTTAAGAGTTAATCACGTCTATTTCTCTTCTTGGTTGTTTGTTCATCGCTTCACTCATCTTTTACTCTTATGCATCCTTTTGAATGATAATAGCCTTAGGTGTCAGGTTAATGAGAGATTCTTAAGTTCTAAATTGTCTATAGTCATTTTTCCCAGATAGTCGTCATTTGTTATGCCTTGCATATCTTTTTCCCCATTAGTCTCTTTGTGTCTAATTTTGGGTCCCCTTTTCTTTTTTTGGTTTTTGACCTTGGAACTCTAGAGTTCTGGAGTCCCGAGGTCCTTTGCCTTTCTTTTTGTTTTGACCTCGGAACTCCATAGTCCCGAGGTCCTTTGCCTTTCTTTTTGTTTTGACCTCGGAACTCCGGAGTCCTAGACTCCCGAGGTCCTTTGCCTTTCTTTTTTTTTTGACCTCGAAACTCTGGAATTCTAGAGTCTTGAGGTTTTGTGTCTTCTACCTTAGAAGTTCAGAATTCTGGAGTCCCGGGGTGGTGCCTCCTCTTTTGAGCTCGAAACCCCGAGATCCTGGTGTCCCGAGGTCTTGTTTAAGGTTTTTGTATGGACGGGTTTGTGATGAGCTATAAATAGAGATGATGGACTTATAAAGTTTATTTTGTGCATTCACAGCTCCTCCTCCCTAGCTCCAAGTTGTGAACTTTCAGACCTCCGAGATTTCCTTGGCATTTTTGGGCATTTTGATTCACCAGGTTGGTGAATTTTCTTGCCTTTCTTGTGGTTTCTTGTTTAGTTTTTCTTTCCTTTTTTTTTTGTATGTTGTTTTTGTTTCCCTTCATTTTCACGTGCCTTTTTTTTTCATTGCGTGCCTTAGTTTTTGCGCTTGGAACCCCAGAGTTCTGGGTGGTTACCCCAGATCCCCAGAGTTTTGGGCCTTTCCATTCCATGACACTGGAACCCTGGGTCCCCGAAGTTCCAAGCCTTTCCATTCCATGACCCTGGAACCCCAGATTCCCAGGCGGCCCCCATTCCATGACCCCAGAACCCCGAGGATTCGGGGTTCCAGGCCTTCCCATTCCATGACCCCAGAACCCTGGATCCCTGGAGTTCCGAGTAACTTTTGCATACACCTAACCTAGGAACGCCGGAACCCGAGAGTTCCAAGCCTTCTCCACTTGTGCCCAGCCCTGGGACCCCGAAGTCCCCAAGTAAATCAAAGTTTATCCCTGATATTGAAGACTGACTATTTGTGTTTTGCTTGCAGGTTCAAGTGGTTAGATGGACTCATCCTCCAACAAAAGAGGCAAACAAAATTGATAGACTCCAAGCCACCATGAAGTATCATTATCAAGGATAGGTCTACGTTTCAAAGTTGGAGGATCAAGTCAGATGGGTCACGGATATTGAAATAAGCCACATAGAAATTGAGGATATCAAGACTCAATTGGACAAACCTAGTCTGGAGGCCCTCCATAGGAGAATCAAGAGATCTGGCCTAGTTGAGGCTTCTGTCTTCCCACAATCATTATAGGCACTAGAGTTCATAATGGCCATTGCCCCATTCTATAACCTAGAAACTAGAAAGTGCACAGATGCACAAGGAAAGACAGTCATAGACTTGTCTCCAGATATGTTGGGGTTCGTCTTTGGAATCCCAACCAGGGAGGAGGTATTTCTATTAACTAAAGAAGAGGCCTTAAAAGTATGGAATGACAAAATATCAGCTAGTAAGAGGCACATGAATACAAACTTGTTAGAAGAAGAAAGAAAGACAGTTCTCAAGGCAACAGAGATCCTGAGGGCAGATTTCAAAGAGCCTCAAAAAGATTTAATCATTATACTTAGCAGGGCCTTTGGTAAGATAGATTGTAAGAATTTTCATCTGCGGATGTTCCAATTCATGACCATAATTTTAATAGGGAAACAATACTTTGACTAGTCACAGATCCTCTCTAACAATATCTGCAAATAGATGAAGGAAGTTCAGCATACCCAAAAGTTCTTTTTCACTTCATATGTCATCTGGGTAGGTGTTAGGGCTGGAAAGTTTCCAGGGCTGCAGGTAGAAGGTCAATTGGGAGAGGAGGAAGGACAAAAGAAGATATGGGAGTATTATCCTCAACTCACTCTAGCCAATGCCAAGACTCACTTCAAGAGAGTTAATGATGCTTTGATTTTTCCGATAATAATCAAATTGATAGGAGATGCAGGATATCGGATTAGTCCAGAGGCCGTGGCTATCATCTAAGAGTGGGTATGTTGGTTTATCCAAAACCCATGCTCTGCTTACATCAAGGTTAGTGGATTCACAGGTAACCCAATGTTGTTGCCTCGATATTGTAATGATAGGATAATTCTGTTGGAATATGTAACGCAGCTTGTAGGCCTCCAGTCACTTTTGTCATCAAATTATAAAATGGGTATTGATTTCTCAGTATCCATTGGGTACTTTTCCTATTCTAAAATACAAGTGGCAAAGTTAGTTGAACAAGAGCTTCAAGATTTGAACTTGCAAGAGTATGACCATGCTAGGGATTTTAATGATCCCTACAAGAAACTTAAACAAGCTATGTTGAAGGCATATGAGGGGCACAAGCCTAGCTTGGAGGACTTTTGGGCCAACCTGCAAGATAGTTTTGAGGTTAGGGAGAAGAGCTATAACAGATTATCTATGCCACAGGTAAGATATTTTAGGATTGAGACTAACCTCCCTAAAGACCTGATAGATGATGGAGAGTTACTTGATCCAGTTTATAGGGAATCGAGTACAGATAAGAGGCCCCTCTCCCCAGTAGAATAGTCTACAAGCGAAGACACAAATATGGAAAATGTCTCCCAAGTAGTCATCAACTAGACCAACCAATGGTTATGCCAGAGGGTAAGGCCCAGCATCTTGAAGGCAAAGCAAAAGGAATCCACTTCAAGGTACCTAAATCAATGGGTTATAAGGAGTATGCTCGGAAGACAAGGTCAACCTCAAGGAAAAATACGTCCACCGATCCAAGTGAAGAGGACAAACCTCAAGAAATCATTGACTTACCAAAGAAGCTCCAAGAAAAGATGAGGGAGTCTAAGTTATTAAAGAAGGCAGCAGACTTGGGAGTGACCGATGGGTTGGGCGTGATACCACTCGCCAAACTTCTCCCACCAAGGACAGCTATAGGCCACACTAAAGGAGAGGGTACCCAAGGACAACAAGAAAATATAGAAGCTACTAAGGAGATACCCGCTCAGCCACCTTCAACAGATCCTGCAAATGCCTCAAGAACTAGTGCCCCTACACCACCACTAGTCAATATATCTGCAGGGCAGCCTGGATTTTCAAGGCTTCACGTCTACCACTAAAGGAATGAAAGTTAGAAATATTTAGTCTGATTCAGATCAAGACAAAGAAGATCTTGAGAAACAATGGCCATTGGAAGGCGAGCAAGAAGGGGATAAGACCGAAGATATATTGAACGAAAGACTGATCCTAACCCCTAAAGATCAAGAAGACCACTTCAAGGATATAGCCGCTAGGCAAGGAGAAACAAAGGTAGGAGAGGAAGAAATGTCATTTAATGAAGAGGTCGGTGCTAAATTAGGAGATTTATATAAGCAATAGGCTCTCCAAATTAACCTAGCCTGCCAGATTTCCTCACCTCAAGATCCTGGGCAAGCAGGAGCAGAAGTAAGAGATGAAGCAGAGGAGCAGGCAGAGGTTCAGGTTAGCACTACGGATATAGTGTCACATCAGGGTGATAAAGATGAAGATATACCACAATGGTTGGAGTTTACCTTTAGGAAGAAAAAGAGAAAAGCATAACTCCCCAAGGTCACTCTACAACAAGTAATCACTAAGGAACCACCAGAGGTTAAAAAGATAAAAATTGTCCATCATTTATCAAAAATAGATTCTGGTGACATGATTGCATATGTGGCAATTCCACATAAAGTTTAAGGACAGGCTTCTCCCAAATATCAAATATCCTAGGTAAATTTGGGTAAGAAAACTAAGTGGGGAGAGCTAGATACTTTGGAGCTAGCCACAAGTGTTGTCAGAGGGCGCGTTGAAAAGGAGCACACCTCAAATATGGAGCTTAAGGCACAACTAGGGCAATATAAACAGCTCCTGATCAAAATGAGTAAACCTCTAGCCTCTTATAGAGCTGATGACTTACCTTCAACCTCATCATTGCCAGATAGAGAAGTAAAGGCACTAGTAGAGGTGAGACGAGTGGTTGCTGCCGCCAAATCTTGGACCCAAGTAAATGTGGCTAAGATTAGTTTTTTTTTGCAAAATACAGTAGAAATATACCGTAAGGAGGTACAAGAAGGTGGAGCTTTGGCAACCTGTTCCGCACAATGGGAGCGAAAGTCAAACACTTTCAATAAACAGTTCTAAGTTTTGAAAAGGATATTGTAGCTAGGAGAAGAGATGGTAATAAAAGAAGACCTCTTAGGAGGCGACAGCTATAAAAACTTACAGTCCTATGTATACATTTTTAAGCTGAATATTGAAATGTTTCTGCAGTATATCAATGATATGACTGAGATTCGGGACCCTCTCCTCAAGGAAATTTTGTCATACAAGAGTTTTGTAATGAATATGCTAGGACCTTTTGGCCTCAGAATAACTGATACGGGAATAATGGACCAGCAGCAAGTTTTGAATCAGTGGGATGCATATGAGGCACAACACCTAGGACCCGTGGCCCAGTTTGATGTTGCGCTTATGGACAAAAACACATATCTAATTACTCAGTGTCAGGAGGTGGCGGACATAGTGAAGGAGTTAGAGGAATAGGGAACACATGCGGATGAGGTTTTGGAGAAATATAAATTTAGAGTTAAGCATGTAGCTAATCCTCTAGTCCAAGCAGTTGCATGTATAATTGAAAATTATAAAGCTTTTACCAAGAAATAAGGCAAAGCTTTAATTTTGTATTTTGAGATGCAGCTCCTACTTGAGTTCCAATTTTGAGAGAAATTATGCATGATTACGAAAATGTGGCTCACCTAGAAGGGTCTTCGTAGTGCTCATGTAATCCCCATTTTGTAGTTGTTAAGTGGAGTGTCAAGGCAGAAACTTGCAAGTTAACTGTGACTCCTAGTTTTAGTTCTTAATTTAGGATAGGGTTATTTCCTAGATAGTAGGGTAAAGAACTTCTATAATTTGAGAAGTTGGATTCATTTGTAGAGGTCCCAAATTGGACATTTGTGGCCTACTTAGAGATTTTAGAATATTTTGTAGATTGATTAAGAAGTTTGAGTTATTTTTGCTATACATTCATGGAGATTAATATGAAAAGCAGCTTGTAGATTGCCTGATCTACATTTATATTCTACCAAATTGTCCTGTGTAATCTAGTAAGGTCTATTATCTAGAGTTAGCAACATAGTTTAATCTTTTTGTCTATCACTTTATGAATCCTATTGCGCACGTCAATGGTGTATGAGAATCATTGTGATAGGCCATATTGTTGATGATTTTATTTCCATAGACTTGTGAAATTGATGATTTTGCAGGTTTTCTAGAGGTCCGTTGTTGAATGCTAATTTGGATAATATTTGATAATTGCTTGGATTGCAGGGAACTAATTGAGTAGTTCATTAAGTTGTCATTATATTGGTCTTTATTGTTATTTCCTTGTTTCCCTTTACGCTTCGCATTTTATTTCCTAGAGAATCTCAAACCATAAGAATACAAAAAGAGAGGAAGTGCATTTATCCATAACCAGCAAGATTTAGTTCTAATCAGTAGGCCCCTTTACAAGTATAACCACATCAACCATTGGTCTGCCCATCACCATCGAGACCCGACTATAGAGACCTTGGAGTAGTGAGTTCTTCCAAACTCGTTACTTTTCAGGAGAGGTGTTGAGTGTTTGCATAAACTACTTGACTGTTGGTGAGTGTTTCAAAACACACGTCAACAAGTACCGAGCAGAAAACATGGGTAAACCAAATCTCTAACATTAAGAACTACCAAGGAGTAAATCTGGAAGACCCGTCAGAGGTGGTAGAGGAAGCGGTAAGGTTTTTTGAAGGAATCCTTAACAATATAGTTGGTTCCAACCTTAGAGGCCAACATAATATAATTAAAATATTCCAAAACTCATTGATGCAGAACACAAGAGATGTCTGCTTAAGAAATTTACAGAGGAGGAGGTTAAATCTGCCCTCATGAAAATGAACCCAGATAAGGCTCTGCGCCCAAATGGCTTCCCAACTAGTTTCTTCCAAAAATGTTGGGGTTTTATGGGTCGAGAGATCATGGAGGCCTTAGAGGGTGTTAGAAACTTAGATAAGATCCTGAAGGAGATCAACATTACCTTCGTAGTTCTAATTCCATAAAAAGAGAAACCTGATAGCTTTAATGAATATAGGCCCATAGCCTTGTCTAATACCCTTTATAAACTACTTACCAAAACTCTAGCAACTAGACTTTAGAAACTTCTCCCTATCATCATTAGCAAAGAACAAACAGGCTTTGTGCTTGATAGATCAATCTATGATGGGGTAATCATAGCTCAAGAAGCTATACATTCTGTCCAGTATAATGGAGCACCAAGCATGCTGGTCAAATTAGATATTAGTAAAGCATATGACAAAGTGGATTGGAGATTTTTATGCAAATGTTTGGAAGCATTTGGCTTTGCCAAAACTTGGATCAACCTTATCTTTGAATGTATATCCATCCCCAAATTTTCTATCCTAGTCAATGGCATACCTGAAGGTTTTTTTAGTAGCTCTATGGGACTTAGGTAGGGAGACCCCATGTCTCCTTCCCTCTTCATCATTATGGGAGAGGCTCTTGGTAGGTCTATCTCAAAGGCTAGGGAAGAGGGTAGAATCACAGGTATACCCATTACCAGTGGTCTAACTCCCATTACCAACCAGCAATTGATAGATGATACAATGTTGGACAGGGAAACATTGGGGAAGCAAAGGCCTTCAAAGGTATCCTAAAATCCTACATGGAACCCTCGGGTCAAGAGGTCAATTTGGAGAAGTTGGAAGTGTTCATGTTCAACATAGAAACCGCATCTGAGAAAGAGATATGCAGGGTCTTGGAGATCAGGCTTGGTCTCCTCCCTTGCAAATATTTAGGCATCCCTTTGGATAAGGGGAGCAAGACATCTAAGTCTTGGGATCACATGGTGGAAAAAATCAAGAAGAGAATTAACACTTGGAAAGGGAAATGGTTGTCCTTTGCAGGTAGGGAAACCTTGGTCAAATCAATTCTGGCAGCAATGCCCATTTACCAACTATCTTGTCACAATTTATCGGTTAAAAAATGCAATGAGCTAAATAAACACCTTAGAACTTTCTTTTGGCAAGGTTCCAATGATGATAAGAAAATATCACTCTTATCTTGGGATAAGATTTGTAGACCAAAAGAAGAAGGAGGAGCTAGCATTAAAAATATCAGTGACCAAAACAAGGCCCTAGGGGCAAAATTAGTATGGAGAATATTCAGACATCCCCATTTAAAATGGGTGATAATCTTGTACCATAAATACCTTAAAGAAGACAACCCTATCCAAATATTTAGAGAAAACAATCCGCCCAGAGGCTCTCACATATGGAACTTTATGCTAGAATGCAGAAATATTATCATAGATAAACTCACATGGAACCTAGGGTCAGGGGAAGATTCCTTGTTTTGGTTAGACTCTTGGGGAGGGTATAAGGTGATCGAGAAAATCCATGATTTTGGGCCTACAAGAACACTCCTAGAATCAAACAGAGGGAAATTGATTGGGAACTACATTTCTCCCTCAGAGGATGGAGCGGAGTGGAAATGGATAGTCAGAGAAAATGAGGATATCCCTATAAGGGATAGAGATAAACTCATGGCAATCCTAAAAGATGGAAACATTTCCTTTAGTCTAGGAAAGGATAGGCTTGTGTGGGATGGCTCCAATAATGGAGAATGCAACTCCAAGGATGGTTATAATCATATCACTAAAGATCAACTTAGACCCAAGATGGAGCTGCCTTTGAAACTCTATTGGGACAGATACTGCCTACCCAAGGCTAGAGTCTTCACATGGCTTGCTCTCTAGAATAATCTCTTGACTACTGAAAAATTTAGCAAGATGGGGTGTGAGGGACCTAGTAGATGCCCTCTATGTGAAAAGGATGAAGAGGACACAAATCACCTCCTTAATTGCACCTATGCAAACAAATGTTGGGTATGGTTTACCCAGAAACTAGGTTGGTCCTCTTCCTTTCCTCAAACTATTTTAGGAATGCTCAAAGCCTAGCCCATCCTAAGAAGAGGTTGTCTATTTGAAGGCTTATGGATATCTCTTCCATCTACCATAATTTGGGAATTGTGGAAGGAAAGGAATAGACATTTTTTCAAGGATGAAAAATTAGAAGTGAAACAGGTAATCAATAAAATTGAGGCTGGTATGATCAAAAAAATCAATAGTATGATCAACTTCGGTCTGAAGAAGAATGCCATAGTAACATATTGGGATGAGAAGATGAAGGGGAAATGGAAAGGACTATCTATCCCACCCTATATTGGGGATGGTCCTGAAGTAATTCTAAGGAAAAGAGCTGAATGTAAGTGGCAACCTCTAGGTGAGGGATGGCTCAAGCTAAACTTTGATGGGGCCTCCAGAGGCAACCCAGGGGTGGCAAGGATAGGATACTACATCCATAATTGGTAAGGGAAGGAAATTTCCCTCAGGGCTTACCCAATAGGTAATAAGACTAATAATTGGGCTGAATTGGTTGCCCTGCTGGAAGGCCTTAATATTTGCAGAAAGATGGGAGTGAAGAAACTGGAAATTGAAGGGGACTCAACAGTTATTATCAACGCTCTAAGAAAAGGTAGTATGCCCAATTGGAGACTCAACTCACTATTGACATGGGCCACTGATTTATGCAAAGGTTTCAAGAGATTTACGATCAACCACATCTATAGGGAAGGCAACAAAAGGGTTGATGAGTTAGCTAACTTGGAAGCAAATGGCATTCATCTTCCCTGAAGCTCTATCTTAGGCCCTCATCCAATGTTTTATATAAAATGCCATGTTATGGTTTTATAGATTCTTCTCATTAAAATTTAGATATCATAACATCGATATCAGAATCCTAAAAATTATCGCTCAAACCAAGGCCATCGGATAGACATACTAATATGTCACCGAAACGCCCAGTCTAGCCGAAATGACTCTATCGAAGAAGCTTACCATTACCCTATCGATAAAGTGACTTATCAAACAAATCTTGGTCATGATGAACTTCCAAAAGGATTCACTAAAAACATTAGTTCCATTGACATAAAATACATCGAGGAAATCAAGAGTGGTCCCGCTGATGAAATAAAGAGTTTAGATGAAACCACAATATCGATGAGACATGTGAACAACTCATTGAGGGAAGGAGTCTGGCTGAAAGAGTGATAGCGAAGGAACCAATGGATATTTTATCGACAAAGCTATTTCAAGGAAGAGATCATATCAAAGAGGCACAAAAGATGTTGACCAAAGATAGCTTTCTCATTGATAAGACTTTTCGAGAAAAGGAAGGTGTCGTAGAGGTGCAAAAGTTATTGGCTAACGAGCACAGTTCCATCGAAAATCAAAAAGTCAAATGAGGATATTTTTCTTTCATCAACATAAAATATTTCATCAATGACCTAACCGATAAAATGGTTGCAAAACATGGCGATGAAAGGATTCCTGCCAAAAATGGGGTTTCGATGAGCCGATGAAGGATTACATCAACATAAACACGTGAGGTAGAGCCTTTCGATGAAAGTGTGGAGATCGATGAAGCCTCAAAGATCCTTAAAGATGATGGTAGTCTCATCAAAAATAAGGAGACATTGATGAAACATGACATTATGAGGGAAGATAAAGTTAAGCCACCGAAGTTCATGATTCCATCAAAAGAGGGTGTGGTCATAAAATTGATGAGCATCGATGGACAATATGTAGTGTTGCTAGATGAATGATTACTTTCTGTCGTAAGGATCAATACAAATATTCTGTGACCAAATGAAACTTGGATCAATAGCCTATGTTTCTATTTATAATGCCAAAATAATTACAGAGTGGTCCCACCGATGAAATAAAGAGTTTTGATGAAACCACAGTATCGATAAGACATGTGTACAGCTCGCTGAGGGAAGGAGTCTAGCCGAAAGAGTGATATCATATGAACCAATGGATATTTTATCGATGAAGTTATTTCGAGGAAGAGAGTGTATCGAAGAGACACAAATGATGTTGACCAAAGATAGATTTCTCATCAATAAGAATTTTCAAAAAAAGGAAGGTGTCATAGAGGTGCAAAAGTTATTGGCCGACGAGCATAGTTCCATCGAAAATCAAAAATTCGAAGGAGGATATTTTTCTTTTGTCGACATATAAAATTTCATCAATGACCTAACTGATAAAATGGTTGCAAAACACAGCGATGAAAGGATTCCCATCGAAAATGGGGTTTTGATGAGCCGATGGAGGATTACATCGACATAAACACGTGAGGTAGAGACTTTCGATGAAAGTGTAGAGATCGATGAAGCCTCAAAGCTCCTTAATGATGATGGTAGTTTCATCAAAAATGAGACATCGATGAAACATGACATTTCGAGGGAAGATAAAGTTAAGCCACCGAAGCTCATTATTCCATCGAAAAAGGGTGCAGCCATAAAATTGATGAGCGTCGATGGACGATATGTAGTGCTACTAGATGAATGATTACTTTCTACTGTGATGATCAATACAAATCTTTCTGTGACCAAATGAAACTTGGTCTATGAATCATAGCTAAAATTATATAATTATCCTAGTCCTGAGATAAATATTTGGAATTATGTGACCTGACTAGAGCATTTTCTAATTATCATCATGACATCCGCTATAATATGGCGGTCCATTTCAATGTGTTTCTTGATTTCAGACTAACATATGTTGACATGGTAATTCAAGATGTTTGTAGACTTTGGGTTGGCTGGTCTGTTTTGCAGGGCAAGGATACCAGGAGGGAAAGATAGTATCTTTCAAGCCTCATCCCAGGATCTATATCTGAGAGAAAATATAAAGCTTCCAGAACTTTCATAAAATCCACAGCATTTGTATAATTTTCACGTTTATATTTCAATGGCAATGTGGCCAAGCAATGTAAGGTAGAAATACCATCATAAGATTTTGTACCTTTTTTAGGAAGTTAATCTTCCTTGGGCTAGACTGGAGGTTTTCTTGCCTCGATTCTTTCCTACCAGTGCCCACATTGAACCGAGATGTAAAATACTTAAAATCAATAAAAAAATTCGTCCTTTGGCCTATTACCTATCAAAAAAAAAATTAAAATTAAAATAGAATAAACTAAATTTAAAGTCAAAATATATGAAAATCCAAATATTAAAAAAAATTATAATCAATAATAAATGTTTTAAATTGAAAAATAATTAAATAAAAACTAATTTTTTTTAATTATTAGAATTAAAATATTAAAAAAAAAATGTACATAAAAAATATAATTAATACATTACAAACAAAATTACTATTAGTTGAATCACAATCGAAATCCTAACCTTAAGATTTATCACATCTTGAATGATGTATTATGTAGTTAGTTAGGGCATGTTCTCACATTATTTAGATCATATCTTAGCATATTGTATTGTGTCTAATAACTTAACTATAATTGTGTTTTTTTCTTTTTCAACTAGTTCTTCCATTTCTTGTGGAACTTCTTGTATGTACCTTGGGCTAGAATTAAATCAATTAAGTATTTTTTTTATTTTTATTTTTAAGTAAAGTCTGCCTAGGGGGCAGTACCCATTATATTTCCAAAAGAAAAAGATTTAGAAAGGGTGAAGGAGATGCCACTCCAAATACAAACATCCATATGAGATCAGTTATAAAGATATTTGATCCCATTACCTATTGCCATCAACCTACCTCCTACTCCTTTTGGAAAGAGGTCATTATTTTCTTGAAGGAAAGCTGCAAACCTTTCCATATTGTTTTCCTTCATTATGCCAGCCTTGAAAATGGACCAAGCCTTCTGCACCTTCTTCTTTTTCCCCACTGACTGCAAACTAAAGTAACCCAACATACACCCATCTACTGGAATGGAGACTATCCCATCCAAAGCTCTCATCACCTCCAGGTAAATCCCTTCCTCCACCGTCCTACACAGAATGTCATTTGCCGACAGAGCATGTCCCAGCACCTGAATAATCGGTGGGAACAAGTCCTCCATCAGCCTTATGTCATGGACATGTCCCCAGACCAGTAAGTAGGTCCCACAATATCAACCACAGTCTCTTTCTCCTGTTCATTTGCTTTTTTGAAAAGTCTTTCCACTTGCTCCTTAGGCGATTCCTCCAAGCCAACCACCTTACTGCACTTACAGACAATGCCCAAATACTCTGCCATTTTCTTTTCTGCTAAAACTAGGCCGAACGAGAGTCCATAAATAGACCCCCCCATCGTTCATGCGTAAACAGCACCCAAATCAATAATGCTTGGGACAATCTGACTATCAGTCTCCTTGTACCCAAGCTTATTTCCTTATGTAAAACATATCCTCACTCACGGGAGAACACCACTCTGGGATCCTATCACCGTCGAAAGATGCACGTCTTATCCACTTCCCAACTTTAGGATTGAAAGAAAAAACAAGATATGATCATCTTTAGTCCAATCGGCACCATGTCGTCCTTGCCAAAATCTTTGCCCAAATCCTCAATCCCCATATCTGCTAGAAAGTCTATTATTTTGTTGCCTTCTCAAAACATATGATGAATATGGTGAACTCTTAGTGAATACGGATTTGATCACTCCATTACGAGTTTTATGGCAGTCTATCACCATCTCTGCACCCTCCAGAGTCCCAAAAAACCAGAGAAAATCTACCTGAGTCTGTATGTACACCTGTCCTGCCTTCAAACAATGAAACTGATAAGAGAGGACTTCTCTTATCCCAATAGTTCCTTCCTTCGGTCTGGATTACCTAACTCCCATCCTTGGGATCTTATCTCTGTCAGCTTCTAGAAAATGACTCAGTTCCTTGAATACTGAGTCTGTCATCGAGATGGTCTTTGTCTGAGATTCAACTACGCCCTCGTTAGCAAGGAAATTGGCCGCACGATTTCCTTCAAGATAAACATGTTTTATCTGATAGTCATCCAACTTTTGCATAAGCTAGTCTATTCTCAGGATCCAAGTGTTAAGCCTCCAGTTCATAAATATTTTTTTGTTGATACCATTTACAATAATTTGAGAGTCCCCTTCAATCACTACTTTTGATTGTTTATTAGTGATAGCCCATTTAAACCCCTCCTTAAGCGTAGTGATTTCTGCCATATTGTTGGAAACAATTCCTGAGCGCCCACATATAGCCCCTACAAAACTACCTTCCTCATCTCTGGCCATAGCCCCAAAACCCGACAAGCATGGATTGCCATGGCTAGCACCATCAAAATTTAGTTTTTTCCAACCAGGAGGCGGCGGACACCATTTGACATTCTTCCTACCAATAGATTTATCCTTTAGTTTGTGTAAACTTGAGTGTTTCAAATTCCAAACCTGTTCCATTTCCACATCCCACTTGGAGTATAATTTGTAGCTCTGTCCATATATCTTGGCATTTACGTTCTCTTCAATTGCCACTTGGACTCTGTTAATGAGTGTTGTGACCTCCAATTCTTCCCCCCTGAAAACTCTCTTGTTTCTTTCTTTCTAAATCTGCCATACAACCATAGATGGCCCTATGATCCATAAGCTTCCTCACTTTGAGA
Source organism: Cryptomeria japonica (assembly GCF_030272615.1). Taxonomy (NCBI): domain Eukaryota; kingdom Viridiplantae; phylum Streptophyta; class Pinopsida; order Cupressales; family Cupressaceae; genus Cryptomeria; species Cryptomeria japonica. The sequence continues at coordinate 365,171,492 of NC_081410.1, read as the reverse complement.
TTTTACCCCCCATAGGCCAAGTAAATATGAAATATTTGAAAGTACAACTATGAACCGTGTGATTTTGCAACATTCTTAAAAGCCAATCCCAACATTGAGTTAAAAATTTTCACTCGTATAAGAGGTGATCAACTGTTTCTTCCTCTTCCTTGCATAGATAGCATCTGCTAAGCCCATAAATACCAATTTTTTTTAGCCTGTCACTTGTCAGTATCCTTCTATGAAGCACAATCCATAAGAATGTACCAGCTTTTGGGAGTACCCTTTTGTCCCAGCAAAGGATCGCTGGCCAATTATGTCTTTTTGTCTCCTTCTTTGCAATTCATAGCCCAAACTTACCTTGTAGTTACCTGATTTTGCCGCATTCCAAATTAGTGTGTCCTCCTCATTCGAGATGTAAACCTTCCTTCCTTTTAAAATCTCTGCCAGTTTTAAGCAGTTACCCATGTTCCATAATCCAACCATTTTCCAAATAATCGGTTCCTTCTAGGAGTCAAATAGCCCAAAATAGCTTGACACAAACATACCTACTTCTACCTCCACCTAATTGACCCAGTCTTGATCTTCAATCACTTCTGCCAATGTCTCCTCCCCATACCAAGAATCTCTCCAAAACTTAGCCTTTTTCCCATCACCAATCTTTCATGTAAGGTGTTATGTAATTATTTTCCTACTCTCCCAAATAAATCTCCAAATTGATGAACCTCCTGCGGTGTTTGCCAAGGTAAATATTCTTTCTAGCTCATTCGTATCCAGATACTTATTTGCCATCAGTCTACACCATCCCTTATGGGGATATTTATACATTTTCCAAGCTAATTTAGCACCAAGTACCAAATTCTGAAGGCTCATTTTTCTCAATCCTGCCCCACCATCTTCCTTTGATAAACATGTCATGTCCCAATTGATTAAGGGCAATTTTTTCTCCTCTTTATGACCTTCCCAAATGAATTTTTTTAGCATCCCATCTAGAGCAGTAGCCACCCTGATAGACTGCCTGTAACAAGACATGAAATAGGTTGGGATAGCTGAGAGTACTGACCTAATCATTTGTAATCTCCCGGCTTGAGTCAGCCATTTATTTTTCCAAGAGGTCGATTTTGTTTGGCACTTGTTTATCACTTCTTCCCAAATTTTAGTGTCAACTCTCCCAGCAAACAATAGCACCCCTAAATGTTTTATTGGAAAATAGCCTTGACCATAGTCCAAGATGCTCATGATCTTCAATTGTGTCCTTTTATTTCAATTTAAGAAATATATCATCAATTTTTGTTTATTCATACTCTGACCAGAAAATTCCTCATAATCATCTAGCACCTTTTTAATAATCAGAGCTTCTCTTTCTGAAGCTTCTCCAAATAATATTGTGTCATCCGCAAACTAAGAATGAGACACAGGTTCGATATTCCTATTGATAGAAATACCTTTCCAAGCCCCCTGACCAACACTATATTTGATACTTCTACCATTAACACAAACAAAAATGGTGACAGGGGATCTCCTTGTCTTAACCCATTAGTAGCTTGGAAAAAACCGCTAACAGTCCCATTAACAATCACAGAGTAATTAATAGATGAAACACAATGTTTTATACAATCCAACCACCTTTTCTTAAAACCAAATTTATTGAGAACCTCAAAAAGAAAATTCCAAGATACCCAATCACATGCTTTGCTCACATCTAGCTTAATGATCATACCTTTAGCTTTGGAATTATGCATTGTATGAATAGTCTTTGCTACCATGATGATATTGTCTGTAATCTTTCGCCCCAGGGTAAAGCCATGATGCTCTAGTGAGATGATCTTCATCAAAATTGGTTTGAGCCTATTCACCATCGACTTGGAAATGATTTTATATATAGAATTGCATAAGGATATGGGTTTGTAATCTATCATTGAGATACAGTCTTGTTTCTTTGGAATGAGGGTAATGTTAGTATAACTGATTTCTTTTACAAATCTCCCCTCTTTTCTAAAATCCTCCACCACTTTGAAGATGTTGTCGCCCATAAATCCCCAACATTTCTAGAAACACTCCATAGTAATTCTGTCTGGACCAGGGGCTTTGTTTGGAAGCATGTCGAACACTGCTTTCCTCACCTCATCTTTAGTAAAAGGGCTAAGCAAATGTTTGTTATCCTCATCAGAGATTTCTTGCTGAATGACATCCACCATCTGAGCCGACTGAATATTTTTCCCTCCATTGTCATTGCCTAGCAATACTTTGAAATTATTAACTGCTAAGTATTCTATAGCCTCAAATGAAGAATGAAATGTGTCATTTTGATCCATCACAGTATCAATTTTGTTTTTGCCACACTTTGTCTTGACCAACGCATGAAAGAATTTTGTATTTGCATCTCCTTCTTTGATCCAAAGTTCTCTGGATTTGTCTCTCCAAAATATTTCTTCTCTTAGTAAAACCTCTACCAGCTCCTCCTTTAGCGTTTTTTCTCTCTAGAATGTGTCATTGGTCATACCCCTCAAAATGGTGTCCGAATTTATTTGCAAAAGTGCTTCTTCAATTCGGCTTTTTTCTTCAAAAAAAAATTTGAAGCACTCTCTATTCCACCTTTTGATTTTTCCTTCAAAAACTTCATTCGTTTTACAAAGCAAAAGCTAGGGGTACCCCTAAAAATATTACTTTCTTTCCACCACCGTTCAAGATTGGGCAGAAGCTCCCCATCTCTCCACCACATACTTAGAATTTGAAGCTACTCATTCCCTTAGGTTTACCTTCACTCAATTTTAATTCCACAGGGAAATGATTAGATAGTGAAACAAGGAGAAAGCAAGCCTCCGCTTGGAAGGAAGACTCCATCCAATATTCTCCAATAAAGTGCCTATCCAATCTTTCAGAAATATTTGCAAAGTTTACTCTTCTATTGGTCCATGTATATTGGCCATTTTTGGGTATGCATCCACTAAATGATTTTGCACAACAAAGTCTCTGAAATCATCCATCACCTTATTAGTCATCCTCAGACCCCCCTTTTTCTCATCCAAATCCAATAAGGCATTAAAATCCCCTACCACAACAACCCTATCTCTCACTAAATCCTAAATCTTGTTTGTAATAATATTCCATAACTTTGTCTTCTCTACAGTATTTGATGGCCCATATACATTAATTAACAGAAACTCTAAATTCTCCCTCATGCTATATACATTATATATCATCCAATTCTTTGCTTTCTCAGAGAGATTTACTTTCACACTATCTGGCTTCCACAAAATACCTAGCCCACATGCAGTACCATTGGCCTCTTGAAAAACACCTTCCCAATCTCTACAATATTTTAAAAATCCTTCAGTGTTGTCTATGTTAAGTTTAGTTTCCTGCATCACTATGATTTCACTTGTGCTCCTGCTTAACACTTGTTTGACCAAGCATCTTTTGTCAGAGGTCGATAGGCCCCTAACATTCCAAGTAGTTATTTTCATGACTCACCAAGGGAGACAGATCCTCCCTTGGCATTTTTCATAAACTCAATGACACCCACTATCCCTTTCTCTTTGGCTCAGGCCTCTCTCACTTGCCGATTGGTCCTCCTTCCACGTGCCCCTTTGGCTTTCCCTAACAGAGCATTATGATACATCTTTGATCCACATTGTCTAATTCATCTGTACTGACTTGAATTCTTCTTCCAATCCCATATCATACTCAATCTCGGTATCTGATGAACCCTTAAAGAGATGCATATGCAAGGAAGTATTATCTAATCTGGTAGAACTGACACACCCATTAAGGCCAAGCCCCACCTCCATTCATCCATCTTTTGAATTGTCAGCCTCCAAAACTTGGTTCTTTGGAGATAGATCCACCAGAAAGACATTGAAGGCTTCATTATTCAGTTTTGACACACTATCTCCCTTGTTCGAGTAATCTTTGAGTATAACCGCTTGTAATGATTGAGTTTCCATCTTTTTCCAAACTTTCTTCACTTTTTTTAGTGGTCCACCTCTTTCTCTTCTGACAAACATCCCGCAATTCACCATCAAATGAAGGCGACTGCCACACCTAGAGCAGGGAGAGATGACCTTTTCAATTTCTACTTGCTACCTCCATTCTCTTGTCGCGATCGAAAGAATTATCTGTGTTGGTATTCTTTGAACCACAGCAATTCACAATCTGGCAAATTTGTAAAGGTTGTTTTCAATAATCTGCTCATCTACTTCTAATAGAGTGCCCAAGGATCTTCCAATTTTTTCCAACACCACATCATCCCAATATTCAATCGGAAGGTTATATAGTCGAATCCAAACCGGACTGTCATATACTGCTAAGGGAGTAGGATCCAAATTCGAGGACCAGGGTTGTAAATAGATTGGATTTCCATTAACAAACCAATTTTCTTGATTTAAAATCCGACATCTTTTAGATTCCTGAGCAAATACAACCCAAAAAAAACCTTTTGGAATATAGTTAACCACATTGTCCTCACCCCAATTTTTGAAAACCCAGTTGTTGATTTCCATTCGGGACATTTTAGGGCCAATTATCCTTGCAATAACTACAAAATCCTCCCACAAAGCTTTCTATGCCGAGATTTCTATAGACAAATCAATGATAAATTCATCATTACCGCCTGAAAGTCCTGCTACAGTCGGTCTAAATCAATTAAGTATTATAAGGATTATGGCTAGAATTATTTATTTTTTAATATCAATTTATAAATTTGGCATTAATAATAAATATTTTTTAAAAATTAAGTATTTTTAAGTACAATTCTATTGCTATATGAGATTAAGTATTATTGAATTTAAAAATTTTAATCAAATTACTAAAATATTTTTAGAGCTTGCAAAGAATTCTAAAATTATAATAAATTATAATTTTTATACAAATAAATTAAATTAAATTTAAAAATAAATCAACAATGACTAATTATAATTTTAGAATAAATTAAAGAGATAAATATAGATTTAAAAGTAACTTTATATTCTATGTTATTCTATTTTTGCATATAAATCAATTCATATTAGAATTTTTAAGTGATATATAGTAAATAAAAAATATTCTATTTTATTAAAACAATCACTTTTAGTAAAAAGAAATTTATGTATCTAATTATAAGAAAATATTCTATTTTACCAAATGAAGTTGTTTTTATACATTGTTGTTATCCATTTTCACCGTATACATTTTGGCACGCCCGGTGGGACTCTTGTCCCTATTGCATTTAACATCTTTTGGTGCAGATTTTGTGTTTTGAAGTTGCAGATCTGACATTTTCGACAACAATTTGATATTTTTGCGTCTACATACTTTCAGATTGCATTTTTTTATTTTCTGTCATGTCTACAACATCTGGAACCGCGTCTACATCCTCGACAGTATTTTATTTTTCTGCAAATTCTGAAAGCTGCATCTGTGTGCCTTAGTCGTGTCTATGGAGTTTTCAGGCGCATTTGCGTCCAGGAGCCACATCTGTGCTCTGGAACCGCGTCTGTGTCGGCTTTAGGCACGTCTACAAAATTTTATAGTGCTTGTGTTTCTGATAACCGCGTCTGTGTGAATTTGTTACATTTTGGGGTTTTCTTTGATTCGGTTTTGTGTCATTCAGATTTTAAATTTGGTTTATTTTGAGCTAACATCTTTAGATCTAGCTAACAAAATTGGTGCAACTTGTCTTGAAAGAAAAATCATTTTGTTGAAGGCCCCTATTTTCACAAAGTCCTTTGGATCTAAAATTTACCTAACTTGTGTGCTTGCAGGAAGGGGTGATTATTTCAAACAATCCAAACTACTAATAGATCTTTGTTGCAGGACCTTGCCAAGGGTTTTTGATCTTTCATTGTGTGCCTTGTTTTCATAGATTAGCAAACACTTCAATTGGTGCACTAAAATTGGACCATTGTCTTTTGTGTCTTGAGCAATAGGCTCTTTTTGTTTAATCTTTAGAGGGCCTCTCTCCTCGTGTGGTCATTAGGACTACAACTGCGGAGAGAACAACCCAAGTGGTAGCAAAAGAAAGTCCATCTTCTTCCAAACCACTATAAATAATTGTATTCATGGTGAAAACTGTGGATAACATGTGCTGATTAGTTCATACCGACACTATGTCTCCCCATAAACCCGTTTGATCAAATTTATTTGATCATTTGTAGGGCGTAACCCCTACTGGCTGGGAGCCTTCTGTATTTACAAAGTTGAAAGTGCCGCATATATGGCCACATGAGCGGATACCCTTACTATCACCTTTTTGTTTTAGAAGCCAAAATCCTTCTAGTTGTTGGGGCAGGAGGTCGGACCTCTAGTAGCGGCCCACACACATACGGTTCTTAGTAGAGATACAAAGTTCACCACGAGGATTTTTCATGGGGACTGATGCTTGGCTACTCTGAGAAGTGAGTGCTGAGGGTGCAGCTAGTGGGATCAAGCATCTAAGTATCCGCTCTGAATAGCATAGCCTTGGGGGAAACTCCATGTGGGATCAACAACTATTATCTTGGCTAGCCATAAGAATTGTGCTTGACTTTTTTTGAACAATCAAACATTCAAGACCAAACACCAAAACATTGTGTCTTTTGTGTCTTCAAGTGTATGCAAAACAATTTTACATCAAACAACACACTTTTCTTTGAGTTATTTTGAGTCTAAACACTCGCAAACATTGAGTCCTCATCAACATTATGTTCTCTTGTCACGAAAAATAGTCAAACATTCAGATTTGGTCACAACAAAACAACTTCACAGATTGAAAAAATTGCACAAAGTTTGTAGAAATGTGTCTATGTCTAACAGAACCGCATTTGTGTCTGACAAACTCGCATCTGTGTCATCTAAATGCATCTGTAAAGGGCAGAAACATGTCTGTGTCTTTTGAGCAGCATTGCAGCATCTCAGAAACACATCTGTGTCTGACAGACCCGCGTCTGTGTCATCTAAATGCATCTGTGAAGGGCAGAAACACGTCTGTGTCCTTTGAGCAACATTGCAACATCTCATAAATGCATCTGTGTCTGACAAAATAGCGTCTGTGTTCTTTAAACACGTCTATGAAGTATACAGGCACGTCTGTGTTCAGGATTGAAAACTTTCATAATTCAGCAAACAAGAACAATCAGTTTTAGACTTATTGAGCTTCCTAGGTTATCTCTCTGGGGTTTTCATCTAGCATTCAACCTGTCTTTGGGTCTCACAAAGTCCATCATTGCTTTACACCTTACATTACATTCACATTTGTCTAAACTTGAGTCAAAAAGGTCACTTGCTTGTCCTCATCTTACTTTGTCAACAAATTACATACAACAACATTTTGCTAAGTGGTCCCTCATCAAGGTCTATCACCTTTGGGTCTCATTTGGTCTTACTTAGAGTCAAGGTCAACTTACCTCATCAAGAGAAACTATCATCTATTTGGAAGTCACACCTACTCTACTACATACATACTTGGTCTTACACTTTGGACATTGCAAGTACACCTCAGATTCATTTACATTCCATCCAACTCTTGGTCTTCCATACTCTTTCATTTTCATCTAGTCTCACACATCTTGGTCAATACATAGTTCATGGTTGAAACCCATTCCAAAAAATCTAGGAGAGAAACTAAAGAGGCTCAAGAGTCCGCAAACATGAGTTCCTATGAATATAAAAAATGATATCTTTTTCAATTCTGATCATACTACATTACCTGACATGGATGCTTATAGAAACATTCCAAATGTTGAGAACATGGACACTACAAACAACAATGATACACACAATGACAATATGGACAACTTTTCCATACATTTAGCAGAAGTGGAAGACACCATTATGAATCCCCATTTCAATCGATTGGTTGAGGAAATAATGAGGAGAGATAGACAATACTTTCTACAAGTGATGGCACAAAGTGGAGCCAAGATACCTCATGATTTTGACATGTCTCAAATAATGGAAAATCAACCTTTGCAACAACCTCACCTTAACATGGATCAAAGGAGGCCTAATAGTGGAGTCAATATAGGACCACATATGGTGCCTGAATCACCATCAGCTTTGTTTCAAAAACCAGAGGTCCCATACACACATGGTCAAGCATATGATACTCACCTTCGCAGACCATAATGGAAGTCTTATGTAGAAAAATATGCTCAATCACATACCAATGCTAAGGATCAACCACCAAAGCAATTGGATATTCAAAGGCATGCTCAAAATTTGGACACAAGGAAACCCCGTGTCAAATTTGGGGGCAACACACTAGAACAAACTCATAACATTCCTATAGAGTATGGTATACATGGACAAAACAGATATGTCATTCCTCAACATGACTCTATACCAAGTGGTCCATATACGCAGCATCACTATAGACCTCCTCCATATGAACATGTGTATGATTAATATCATCCATATATGCAACATGCTCCTCCTCCACCCGGTGGTTCAGGCATGGGGTATGGTCCAAGAAGTCGATCTCCACCTAAGAACAATTTGGAACAACAAATCAAGGATTTACAAAAGAAAATGGAGGATATAAATACACCGAAGCCAACATACACAATGAGAGACATATGTCCTTATCCATTTGACAAGAGCATTCCAATGCCTCCTTTTCCTACACACTTTGTGACACCTAAGTTTGATAAGTACAGAGCCAAAGGGGATCCTAAGGCACATATAAGATAGTTTTTCGCATCTTGCATTGAGGTAGCAGCAGAAGAGACATATTTGATGAGATTATTCCCACAAAGCTTAGGTGATCAAGCTATGGAATTGTTCTCCCAACTTCCACCTGGAATTAAGTCTTGGGGTGATCTAGCAGAGGAATTTATCCAACATTTCTCCTACAACATAGAGATAGACATATCAGTCACTACTTTGTGCAACACCAAGCAAAAAGATGGAGTCTTTTTCATCATTTTTACAAAGATGGAGAAATCTAGCCAGCAGATGCTCTTGTGAAATTCCACAAAAACAAATGGTAGAGATGTTTACCCAAAATATTAACAAAGAAATTGGTTATGACTTAAGAAAATCTTGTTTGTCCACCTTCAAGGACGTCATTGAAAAATTCTTAGTGACAGAAAAGGTCCTAATTGAGCAAGGCATCGTCAAAATATTCAAGGAAAACAAAGATGACTTTAAAGGAAAAGATAAGCCAAGATTTTGGAACAAAAACAAGAACACAGTCAATGATGGTGTTATTGATGCTAATATGGTATGACCCAAAATCATTTTTTCGGGATCAAGCTCTACAAACAATTAGGTGAATACTCAAACAACTTCCAAATCACGAAGGAAGTACACCCCATTGGGAGAACCACTTGAGTCTATTTTCAAAAAGCTAGTTGCAAACAAGATAATCACAATTCCAGATTTTCCTCCATATGAGCCAAAGGTCAAACCAAATTGGTGGAAAGATGATGAATATTGTGAATTTCATAAGAGCAAAGGTCATAGGATAGGAAATTGCCATCAACTAAAGAGCATCATACAAGACCTTATTGATAGAGGTGACATTGAGATTGAAGGACACTCATCCAATCAAGAACATGAGATGTTTAAGGAACCATTCCCAAAACATGACAAGGGAAAAGCTAAAGCCACAGATGACCAAACCAACTATACCAGAGCATCTTATAACTATGATTCAACTATCAATCACATTTTGATGGACAATTATGTCTCTACCATTATCATCAAGGACAAACACCTGAGAATTCTACCCAAAGACCCAAGATTGTCCTAAAAGGCATTGGATCTTCTTCTGAACCTACCTCTGAATGTAATGTTACAACCTGTCAAGGTAAATTCACTTTGCAAGGTGCTCCAACCAAAAACACAGCTTCCTCATTGACCAAGCCTAAGTATGACCTTGTAGAATAGTTAGGGAAGACACCCGCGCTCATCTCCATCCTTGAGCTCTTACGCATATCCCCCACACATAAAGCCATTCTTGATAAAATCTTGAGAGACACTGTTGTTCCTACTAATTTGAACATGGACCAGTTTCAAGCCATGGTGGGATACCTTTCCATTCCACACTCCCTTACATTTACAAAAGCTAACGATGCCTCTGTAAGTCAACCACATAATGCACCACTACACATTGAAGCCTTCATACACAAACATCGAATAAAATGAGTCCTGATAGATGGAGGAGCAGGTCTAAACATTTGTACATTAAGCACTATTAAACAATTGGGATATTCTAATAAAGTTGTGAATTCTACAAACAAAATTACCATCAAGGCATATGATAATGAAGAACGCTCATCCAAGGGCATAGTCACCCTACCTCTCAAAGCTAGGCCGGTTACAAAGGATGTGGTTTGTCAAGTCATAGACCTAGATCTCACATATAAAATCTTACTAGGACATCCTTGGATTCATGAAATGAGGGCAGTTCCATCTACATATCACCAATGCATTAAATTTCCTCACAATGGAGTTGAAATAACAGTTAATGGAGATCCTAATCCATTCATATACTACAATAACTTGAGACTGAAAACTGAGATGATCATTCCAAGTAATAGAGAAGCTATTCCTTCATCAGCATATGTGGATCCAAAATCATTAAAAGCTTCTGCATCAAACCAAGCAGAGATCAAAGAATAGTTAAAAATTAAAGGCATGGGATGTGGTGAGTATATATTTTATGTTGATCAATTTCCACTATCTCCTGACACATTTTATCAATAGGAACATCCTACAAACAATTTGCAATGCCAAGGAATTGGGTATGAACCACCTAGTGTTGTGGCTACTAAGTCTGAATGCAAATATCCTCTAGTGGTGCAAGCATCTCTTGATATCGATAGTCCTAAGAGTGGTTCCAACGAAGAATCTATTGAGAGTATCGCTAGCCCTCTTGAGAACTCACATAGCTTTACCATATCATCCACTCATTCCATTTCCACTCCTCTCCTAGACTTGGATCGACAAGAATCACAAAAGCTCTTACTAATTGGGGATCAAAAATCAAGCTTTGAAAAGAAAAATCTAAAAGTCAATAATAAAAAAAAAGTCCTTTAGTCCAAATCAAAATCAAAAGCTATTGGACTCCACAAAAATTAAGGTCAAGGATAAAAATCCTATGAACAAAAAAGAGCAAGAGTTGATCTCCCCTAATATCAAAATAACTAGGGGCAAAAGTTCTAAAATTTCAAGTCAAAAAGAATACTTGTTGATCCTAAGTCTCCAACATGTCATGATAATTTCACTTCTTTTTGCAATCATAAGCCTTCATACCTCATCCACTTGTTCCGCACATCCTTTCCCTTATGGCGATACATCATGGACCTATAATGGAGCTTCCTTGAAGGACCTTGTTATCAGGGATGCCCAAACTTCTTCAGGTGACATGCATACGGGCCTGTGTAGTCCACACACTAGTAATTATATCTTAGTTCCTTTATCAAGGAAGACAATCACTCAAACTACACATCATTCAATCAAGGAACAATGCAATTACAATCATAAGGTAAAGCCTCATACATTTGAGGTAGGTGACTTGGTTCTCATAGAAAATCCTAAAAATCAGCAAGACAGAGAGAAGAAGGGCAAGTTTGAACCAAATTGGCTTGGTCCTTACATCATCATAGTAGCATATGGATCTGGTACATATCACCTCTCAACCATAGAGGGTGAACCTTTGTAGGATCCTATCAATAGCATGCACCTTTGCAGGTTTTACACATAGCTCTTCAGAGTATCCAAATTCAAAATAAAATAAAAAAATACAAAAATACAAAAAAAAAAAAATGAAAAACAAAAAACATTTTGTCCAATGGTGAAAACCACTTTGGTGGCACCCTGGGCAAGTACCATGGTGAAAATTGGGTCACCAGCGCCATGCATAGAGACATTGCTCCTCCCTCCTTCAGGATTCACTTTCATAATTTCACTTTGCACACACTCACAACCTATTCATTCATAATAAACTTACCCATTCTCATCATGGCTTGTTATTGATCTACCCAAGATTGGTAAACCATTCATAATAACCCCCTTTTCCCCCTCTTTCCATCCATAATAAATCAGCTCCTATCTATGGCTAAGGCAAATCCTACATCTAGTAATGGGTGTGGAACTAAGAACATCACATGTTTCGAGGAGTACAGTTTCTTCTACTTTTCTTTAGTCTATCCATGCACAATCCACAATAAAGCAGTAATTGCATCACCAATCCACAACAAAGTTCCATCTTCTCCGTAATAAAGTATTAGTTGCATGGATTTAGTCAGTTTCAGATGAGACACAGCAGCAACAATGGACTTCAACAAATCAAATCTTTCAATAGACTCTGACAACATTATGGTTTAGTGCTATCTATCCTTTTGTGAAAGTAAACATTGTGACCACAATCAACTAGACTTATACAAGTGACAAGAGACACTATACTTGAGGACTACAGTGGATGTTGGTGTTGAGTCTTGGTTTTCTTTTGATTTTATCTTTTGGTGACATGTCTTTTAGCTTTTCCAGGATGTCTCTAACTAGAGATTCTATCTCTAGGATGTCTTTGACTAGAAAGGCGAGGATGGGGTATCATCACCTATTTTTCTTTGTTGTCTGTGGATTGTCTCTTAGTAATGCTATGACTTGTCCAAGGATATGAGGACATTGTGAGTCTAGTATGAACTGGGGTATTCCTTGTTTGTGACTATCTTACCTCCATGCAAATAGGTACAATGACTTTCTGGGTCAAACATATGCCTCGATTGCCATAACCTACTTGCCATAATAAAGCTCAATGATGATAACGCACAAGAAGCTCTTTCACTTTCATATCTTCTGTCTTTCATCCCTCATTCTTGATTGACCTCCATCATCCTTCTTGAGTCCGTGTAGCCTTCTATCACATGACTAAGTATAATGACATGCCAAAAATATTTGCATTTCATGTAGTTGCACCTGCATTACCACATATTAAACATGTCATACATACATATAGATATCACAATTACATCACATCATGCACACAACACATGTTAGTGCATTTTACATTTTCATCATATAAATACTTCTTTGCATTATCATATTCATCTACATTTCATACATTCACATTTGCATCATACATAACACATTAACAACATAAAAAAAATTATATACATATTTGCATCCATATCATAAGCATCATATAGAAACATACATCATGCAATATCTCATCACATAGAAACATACATCATAGGAACATAAGCATCACATAGGTACACATGCATATAGCTGCCGCAATGGTGAATCACCTCATATATATATAATCAAAAGTGTCATGATACAATGATGTCAAAATCATATGGCTATAACCACCTGAAGGTGTCTACATCATAATACAAAATGGTACAAAACTGATATATAGGGAGCCCTCTATGGCTATGATGAACTCCCTCCCTTGGAGCCACCTGGCCTCAACGGAGTCTGAGCCCTAGAAGGACCCACCCCAAGATCATCTCTCCTGCCCCCTCTATCTAGTAGTGGTGGCGGACCCATAACCCCACCGCTGGACACTTGTCTCCTCTGACTCCCTCCAGTAGTCATCACTGTTCGCAATGGTCTACGGAAGCTCCTCGCCCGTTGCTCTGGTGGCACTACCCCATAGTATAGGTCTCATCAGTAACCTATCTCCTCCCTTTCCCATAGAACATAGGCATGTCTAGCCCCTGTGTCCTCTATCACCTACCTCCTAGCCCTTAGTGTTGTCTCAGCCTCAATGTAGCACTGGATAGCCTGATCTCGCTCCTACTCAGTATCCCTCAGCTGTCTCATAAGCCTAGCTATCTCCCTCTCTAGATCTTGGATCTTATCTGCCTGTCCCTGGCAGATCTCCCTCAGCTCAAATAGCTCATCCTCCTCCTCCTCGGCCCCCTGTTCCTATGGCTCCCCCTGTACTGGTGGTTGTGCCTATGCCTCTACCTCTACCTCTGCCTATACCTGTACCTGCCTCTATCCCTATCCCTGCACCTATCTAGGACCTTGTGCTGCTGGCACCTATAATGGCAACCCACTGCATCCCCTCACCACTCAAGCCTGTCTCTCCTCCCCACCCTCTCTCCGTGGAGCCACTCTCCTCTCTCCAACTGCACCATGCCTCCTCTATCGGCCTCTACCTCCACCATCTCCATCTATCTGCTCCCCTGGGTCTGTTAGTCATGGAAATGGATGCTCAGCCCAATATGCAGTGTATTATGCATCCATACCTACATCCTCAATATCAAGCCACATATCCCATGGCATGGGCACCATCTCTACCAGCTGCATCACGGCCTAATCATATGATAATAGTGGCCCAAAGTGTGCCTAGTCTTGTACTGTCTGCGCATACATACCAGAACCCCGTGGCATCCGGTGGATCCTGCCAAACTGCCTGCATACCCTGTCCACTAACTACCTCTCCAGTACATAGGGCATCTACCCAATCAGATATCTACTCCTGAATGTGTATGGCAAATCCACTGCGTCATCCTCCCACTGCTCACACTTGCGGTACAGCCTCCATATCATAGTGTCAATCTCATCGATCACTCGACGCCAGTGCTCCAACCTGCCAATCCATGGCTGTGAGGTAATCATATCATATAAATGAACAAAACTACGTCCATGACCCCAACCTCTGAAATGTATTGGCCATGTGACTGGCAGATGCTCATATGCCCATACCTGTAACAATGTAACTCCGCAGCCCAATCCTATGGATCTATGATAAACAAATTGATGAAGCTCATAGTACAAGTGTGCCAGCATGCATGGTCCCTAGGCATATCTGGTATGCTATGTAACTAGTGTCTCCAAGGTGCTTCCCTAGCCCATAGCCAACCCCCGTGTCGCCCTATCTAGACACAGGAACCCACTGATCACTCCTCCTAGTATTGCTGGTAGTGTCAGTCCTGTCACTGTCATCATGTCCCATGCCATGTGTCCAGCCCTCATCTCCAGTCCCGAATCTTGGAACACTCGTCTCAGAGCCTCCCTGTCTCCATCTTGATCATAGGGTATCAGCTCCCCGTCGATCGGTATCCTCAATATCCTATACACATCCTCCAAGGTGACTGTCATGTCACCCATCGGCAAATGAAATGTGCATGTCTTTGAATGCCACCTCTCAGCTAGCGTAGTCAGCAAACCCATGTTCACCCGAAACTCAAGCACATACAGAATGTATCTCAGACCCATAACCTCAATGGCAGCCCTGTCCTTGAATGTCAGCTCTGGTCGTAACCTCTGAGTTGATGGGAATCTCTCCCGTGACTCCAGCATAGGCAAGTACTCCTGCAGTCAAGCAAAGCAATCATGTCAGTCAAAGTGACACTCACTGTTCATCACAAAGTGTTGCTATCTATCCTAGTGACACTCATTATTCATCACAAAGTGTTGCTATTTATCCTAGTGGTACTCCATGTTCATCACAAAGTACTACGTGTTCTTGCACTCCCTGTTCATCACAAAGTGCTGCTCATATTTGCACTCCCTGTTCATCACAAAGTGTTGCTCCTATTGGTACTCCCTGTTCATCACAAAGTACTATGTCTTGGTACTCACTGTTCATCACAAAGTGTCTCGATCTATCCTATCCTAGGGCCTCTGCTTGAGTGTATCCTCTTGAGTAATTTCCTAATTGGCAACATATGTTCTATCACAAAATTGTCAATCCTAGCCCTATCTGCTATCCTAGTCTTCCCTAGAGGACCTGCTTGAGTGTATCCTCTCAGCAGCTTATCCAATCGACAGCGTCTGTTCATCACAGAACTGCCGATTTGACCTTGAAGACACAAACACTCCTTCATGACATAAACGCGCTTAAAGACTGCACAGATGCGCTTGTCCTGCATAGATGTACCCACATTTCAAAAATGTGCCTGCACAATGCAAACGTGCTCGCATCTGACATAGACACTTTTCCCAGCATAGACGTGCCTGGTACCAACATAGACGCGCCTAGCACCAACGCAAACGCGCCTACACGTTTTTGACATTTTTTGATATTATCCTAAAGCGCATTTATTGCACTACCTAGCATGCATTAATGACAACATTTATTGCGACAAAGTACAAAGAGGTTTTGTGGTACTTACCGGCTCTCCTGCATCTACTTGCCTTTGAAATCGGCAAATGCGATCGAATCTATGCACCAATGCCATCACTGCTGACTGCTGCTGCTCTATTCTCTCTCTGCACTCTGATCTCTTGGATGTGTGGATGACAATGAGGATTTTTTCCCCTCATGGTTTATTTTATAGACTGCCCTAGCCCTAGCTCTAGCCCTCATTTCCCGAGTCAGTCTTCATTATCCCGTGACTCTGTCACTCTATCCTATCTAGCCAGTCCATTCTAGCCTTTCTTTCTTATCAAGAGATTGTCTGTGATCTTTCCAGACATTTTCATCCAATCTCTCAAGGGAGCATATCATTCCTATCTTGGGGCAACTTTGTATTAGTTCATATTATCTTCTTTGAAACAACGCAACAAGCTGCATTGTCTCAAAGAGGGGCAAAAGGTAGACACCTAAAATTTTCATGTCTAATTAAATAAATATATTTATTTATTTAATTATTTAAGCCTAATTCTTCTATTAATTAAATAGATCTTTATTTATTTAATTAATTCATTTATCCTCTTCTAGCCTTATTTCTCATTTAAATACATACATTTATTTATTTAAATTATCCTTTTCTTGAATTAAATAAATATCTTATTTATTTAATTGATCCCACTTCCTCCATTAATTAAATAAATCTTTATTTATTTAATAAATTCATTAACCTTTTCTACCCATTACACGTCATTCATCTCTTAATTCATACACTACCTACCCTCTCATTATTTTCTTATTTTCTCTACCTACCCTTTAATCAGAGCCGACCATTTATCTTTTACACCTCTCAATATTATCCCTCTATTTCATATAGTGTCTTCTATATAAGGAGATGCTTCCTTCATTATCAAACCCTCACTATGCATCCTGACTAACTCAATTGTGCACTTGACTACGCTACGCCTTTTATATGCGATCCTACTTACAACCACATTTCCGTTCTTTGTTGAGCTCTTGTGCACACATAAAATCTGAGAGCAAATATATCAAGCAAGATCAATGGAGATAGGAAGAATGGAGATCCAAACCCTATTGCACATGTGATGGTATAATCTTTGTGATTTCATTTGATTTGCATTGTCTTAGGTAATCTTCACATGTTATGGTGGATCTTTGTTGTTGTTAGGCTAGGGTTTTGTGGTTGAATTCATTTATTCTTTCAACATTGTTGTTATCCATTTTCACCGTATACAACTATAACAAGTATGGTCATACAGCAAATCAGTGTAGATCTAGAAATTATCAGAACACTAATACACCAACTGGTCAATGTTCTAAACGCAACAAAGTTGGTCATAACTCAAAAAACTATAGAATGAAGGTAAGATGTTATGTTTGTGGAATATTTGGACACCTATCTTGTAATGCCCTGTCAGGAAACCCCGAAGGGTGAAAGCTAAAACACTCAAACGGAGTGTAACTATTTTTTTTTAATAATAATAATTAAGAGTTATAGTTTTATAATAATAAGAGTGTTAATATTAAGTCACAACATTAAGATACTTTGGAGTTATCTAACGCCTAGATAACACGCTCGGAAGACTAAACGAACCTAAGGAGTTTACCAACGTGATTACGTATCCTTACACCTAACTCAATTCGCGACGTTTGATCCAATTAAGCTGGATATCTTAATTACAAGTTAATACTTAAGACATGGATATATTATGTTCATTGAATTGACATTTTCGAATTTAGGAAGCGTTCATCTAATATGATTGGGGATGAGACTAACATGAGGATATTTACTCAATGAATTTTAAATGTAGGCAACTTAAGAAATTCTCCCTTTAAGGTTTAAATATGGTTAACTTGGCGAGCCATCCATTTTAGATACAGTGCAACTAATATATCGAGGTTCATTTATTTAGGATTAAAAATAACCAACCAAATGAGATCATCCTCTATAGTTAAAATATGGCTAATAAGATGAAATTCATTCATTAAGAATTAAGTTGTAAATATTAAAACGAGGTTCCTTCATTTGGTTTTAAACATAACCAACTAATAAGTCGTAGTTCATTTATAGATGAAAAAATGTAAATAGCCAAAGAGTTCTTTCATTGAAGTTAAAATAATACTAAGAGATGGAGCTCAATTCATTAAGGTGAAGATGTAGTAGAGCCACATGAGTTCATCCCTTTAATTAAAATATAGTTAGCAAGATGATATTCATTCTTTCAGGATTAAAAATATAAGTACATAGTGACGATCATCCATTAGGATTAAAATATAACTAACTTACTGAGTTCACTCTTGTTAGTTTAGAATAAATTTAATATGAAGTAATACATTTGCTATGGTTAAGATTTAAACAACTAAATGAGTCCTCCCCTTTTAGTTCCATTATAGCTATTATGATGAAGATCATTTATAGAGGGTAAAATGTGGGTAACCAATTGAGTCCATCCAATTACTCAACTAATTTGGTGAGGATTATTTGTTTAGAATAAAATGAAACCAATTAAATAAATTCTTCCAATTTAGGGAATTATAGTTAACATGACGATGTTCGTTTATTAAGATAATACGGTAAGTAACCAAATGGGGTTCATCCATTAGATTTCCAATTTAGATCTTATGACAGTTAATCCAATATTTGTTATCCATTCATTACGATCAAAATTACAAGCTTTATGACAAGCTAATCCAATAATTGTACCTAGTGAGTTTATTTCTATGCTTACTTTTGTATTTTAATATTAACAACATACTTTTCCATAATCATATTTACAATCTTTTATGTCCCTAATTACTACATTTAACAAGATGACTAAATTCATGCACTTGAGATTTAGCTTCATTAAGTTCCCATTATACACTTACGAAATGCAACCATACATGATAACTTAAAGTATGAAATGAAAGAGACAAAAGCATCAGATAACACCGGTATGATCTTGGAGTTCACCCCTAGAGGGCTACATCTACGGGTCTGCTCAACTGCAAGACCCCTCTGGTATTTAATATAGTAGGGTTTACATAAGATTCAAGTCATATACATTTCTGCACTTTAGGCGAACACAACCAAAAATACAAACGACCACTTCAGTCAGTAAATACATCTCTACAAGTTTTCCAACCAAGTTCACATAAATGCAAGCATCGCTCGTCTAAATATGTTATTGAATCCTTAGATAAACATCATTGACATATTGGTTTAGAGATATACACTAGTCCCCTCTCTTGCAACACAATTATACCCTATTCAAAACAAAATATACTTTAAAGGAAATCCTTGAAATGAAAAGAAAATGCTCCCCAATGATTTATAGATCTCTTATGTATATATAAGGCAAGTATACATGTATCTCGACTTATATCTAACCAAATAAAATTAACGTTTGCGCACTAATAGTTAATTCACTGACAGTATTCATTACAAAGGGACCAAGAAGCCGCGTATAATAATATTATATATTAATATTTGGATCATCTAAAATAACATTTATTTAAATTCCACATTCATCCATAATTAATAATTAATACTTATTAATGCTATATATATTAATCCGAGTTTGACAAAAATCAATATATGATTAGTAATACATATTACTATATGGATTATCTAAATATCAATTATCTGAAATCCAAATTTTATTTAATACTCGAATTAAAAATGATATAAAATAAAAACTGAATTTAAATAATTAAATTTCCATTCAAAATTACTTTTTTTTTTAATTTACTGTCATAACGTTAGTTTATTGTATTTTTTTAACAATAATAAAAAAAAATAAAAAAATAAAAATACTAATTTGGGGGTACCCACGTGGGCCCCCTTAGTAGCCCACGCTACCATTGGTAGCGCTGGTACCAAATGGTAGCAGGCTGCTACCATTTAGTAGCAGTTCACTACTAGTGGTAGCATTGCTACCAACCAGTAGCAGTTGCTACCCATGGTAGCCCGTTACCTCCCACCCATGGTGGGGGGGGTTTTCAAAAATTTTAATTTATTTGTTTTTTTTTTTAAATAACAAAAAAACAGACAAACAAAATAAATCTTCTGGGTTGTAACAAATTTTCTGAGTTATAACAGAAAATAAATCAAATCCCTCCAAAACCCAACATTAATTTTCTGGGTTAAAACAGAAAAGAATCCAATCCCTCTAAAATCCAACATCTATTCCTTTTAGTTTTTAATCAAATCTATGATTTCCAAAACAAGAAATAATAAAAGATTCAGCATATACTGGACTGTATTTTTTTCTAGAATATTAAGGGTTTCAAACAATGGAGGGAGTTGCTGAATAACCAACCGATTAAACAAATTTTATTTTATTTTTTGGCATAAGGGAGCTCATTTCTCACACCAAGATCCAACCATAAGACAATCTTTAACAAATTTCTACTATGAAACTACTCTTGGACAATCAATGGAAAATTTTGAAAACCAAAATTGCAAGAAGAGCATTCAACCCCTTTTATTTTTAAATAAACATTTTAATCAAACTGGTGAACAGATTCCTACCTCAATGAGCATTCCTGGAAGAATTTGAAGAAGAGCCCCCAAATCTGCAGCTGTAGAAAATCCATCTTTTTCCCCCAAATCTCCATCCCCATATTTTTCTTTCTTTTTTCCAAAAACTCAACCCCCAAAAATATTTTTCAACTTAGGTTAAAGGGAAACCCCCTTTTTGACCTAATTTCTAATTTCAAAAATTAAGCCCTTTTTAAAATAAAAAGAAATGATAATTTCTTTCAACTGTTAAATTGATTTGACTTGATTTTCTAATTAATATATTTCTCTCTTATTTTGATCTTAATTTTAATTTTTCAATATTAATTAGGCCAACATTATATTTCGAACTATTGACAAGGGTAAAGCATTTAAATTAAATTAATTTCCAAAATCAACCTTTTACACTATATCAAACTTTACAAATTAAAAATATTTTTTTTTAAATAATAAAATTTACCCTTTCATTTCCAAAATGCAAAAGTGGTTAAATTTTTTTTTATTTCCAAATGACTTTTAAATCTTCCTTTTTAAAAACGCATAAACTAATTAAATTCGTTATTTTAAAATTAATTATTAAATTAAACTTGCTACACATAATAAAGCGATCTTTTTAATAAATGACTAATCTCATGAAGGAAACCTATTTATTTTAATTCCTCAACTACTAATGCGTAAATGAACACATTAATTCAATTTAAATACTTAAGCTTGCTACAAATATAAATAAAGCGATCTCTTAAATTAACGATTAATCATATAAAAGAAAACTATCTATTTTAAATTTCTCAATTACTAATGCGTACATCCACACATTAAATTGAATTAAATACTGAAAGGAAATAAAAGAGCAAGGAAAGGAAAATTAATCCAAGAAAGTTTATGATGAAGTAATTGTTACCAAGAGAAAAGCAATAAACTTGGAGCATCACCCAAATGAGTAGAAGGAGGCACAAGAACTTTTGAAAGGGGAAAAGCAAAGAAAAACCCCTTGTGATATTATGAATGAGGCAATGCCTAAAAATGAGAGAGAGAGAGAGAGAGAGCAAGAAGCTCTTTACAATATTGTCATTCAGAAGAAATGAGAGAGGAGGCATCTCTTAAATAGAGATGAGGAGAGGAGTTACAAAGTAACTCCAAATCTATGAATGCCACCATTCATAAAATGTGTGTGCCATGTGTTCACATCCTCTTATGGAGGAAATCTAATATTCCTTAATAAAGGAAAATAAAAGAAATGACTTGTCCTCACACATGTACTAGAGGACAAATTACATGTAGGAATTCCAAAGGAATATCCTAAATTAAATAAAAATAAACCTAAGCTAAGTAAAGATTAAATATTCTAACACCCCCCCTTAAGCTTTACTTGGGGAGCTTACATCAAACCCTTCAATGGGTTATAATCCAAGATTTTTACAATGAAATTGGAATTTTTCTTTACAAAGTGGCTTGGTCAAAATATCTGCAACTTGGTCTTCCCCCTTGCAATAGAGGAGTGAAACTTGCTTGTCTTCAATTTGTTCTCTAATAAAGTGGTGTTGGAGAGCAATGTGTTTTGTCCTTGCATGGAAAACTGGATTTTTAGCCAAGGCAATGGCACTTTGGTTGTCACAATACAATGGAGTTGGTTCGTGTTGAGGTAGACCCAAATCTTCAAGTAGTCTTCTAAGCCACAAGACTTCTTTGGAAGCATTAGTGCATCCTTTGTACTCAGCTTCAGTGGATCCAAGAGAGGTAGATTGTTGCTTTTTACTATTCCAAGAAATTGCTCCTGAACCAACAAAAAAACAATAACCACAAGTAGATTTCCCATCATTGGGATCTCCACCTAGATTGGAATCAGTAAAACCTTTTAAAGTAAACTCAGAATTTGCATCATAAAAAAAACCTACATTAATTGTTCCTTTAATATATCTTAAAATTCTTTTAGCAACTTTAAAGTGTGTTTGTTGAGGTTTAGACATGAATCTTGAAACCAAACCATCACTATAAGCAATATCGGGCCTAGTAAGAGTTAAATAATTTAAACTTCCAACTAATTGTCTATACAAAGTAGCATCAACAAGAGGAGTTTGCATATCAAGCATTAACTTAGTGCCTAATTCAATAGGAATTGAAACATGATGAGCATCATTCATTTTAAACTTATCTATGAGATCTTGAGCATATTTACTTTGAGATAGGAAAATTCCTTTAGAGGTTTGCCAAATTTGCATTCCTAAGAAATAATGTAAAAGACCTAAATCAGTCATTTGAAATTTTTGATTAAGTTGAAACTTAATATCAGAAATCAAAGTATTGGAACTTGAAGTAAGAATCAAATCATCTACATACAAGATAATAATTATAATATCATCTTCACTATGTTTAATATACAAGTTAGGATCATTTTTACTTCTAATAAAGCCTTGAGAAAGAAAGAATTCATTAATCTTTGCATACCACTCCCTAGGAGATTGCTTTAATCCATAAATTGATTTCTTTAATTTACAAACTAAGTGTGCATTACCTTCTTTAATAAAACCAGGAGGTTGAGACATATAAATTTCCTCATGTAAATCACCATTAAGAAAAGCACTTTTAACATCCATTTGGTGAATAGGCCAATTCATTCTAGAAGCTAATGCAAGCACAAGTTTAATTGTAGGCATTTTAGCAACAGGAGCAAAAGTTTCAGTATAATCTAAGCCTTCAATTTGAGAAAAACCTCTAGCAACTAATCTAGCTTTAAATTTACTAACTTGATTATTAGCATTCAATTTAGTTTTATAAAGCCACTTGCAAGAAACAAGATTTTTGCCATGAGGCAAGGGAACTAAATCCCAAGTTTTGTTAGAAATTAGAGTATCATATTCTTCCTTCATTGCTTTTTGCCAATGTGGTTGATTTTTAGCTTGATCAAATGTTTTAGGATCATTAGAATTCATAATAGTAGTCATTAAAGCATAATTACAATAATTAACTCTCCTAGCTTGAAGTTTATCCATTCTAGCTAAGTATTCATCACTATCTTGAATTAAAGATTTAAACCATTTAGGTATTCTTTTAGAAGTAATGGATTCATCACTAGAAGAAGAGTCATGAGGAGTAGAGTTATTATTATCATCATCACTATCACTAGAAGGAATAGAAAGAGATGCATTAGGAGTAGGGTTAAGATAAGGAGGTTGGTCCTCCACAAGCACAACTTTGGTTTGACCAAGTTCATCATCCTTCACTTTAGAACAATCATGAATGCCTTTTTCTGCAATACAAACATCTCTTGCAACTTTTACCTTGTTAGTAATAGGATTGTAAACTATATAACCTTTAGTATTTTCATCATAACCAACAAAAATAAAAGGAGAAGATTTAGCATCTAATTTTTTCCTTTTCTCCTTAGGTTTGTTAACATAAGCTATGGAACCAAAAATTCTTAAATTCTGCAAATTAGGCTTTCTACCAGACCAAGCTTCTTCAGGAGTTTTATCCTTTAAGGCTTTGGTAGGTGTTTGATTAATTAAATATGTTGCACAAGCCATAGCTTCAGCCCAAAACTTGTAATCCATATTTTTAGCATGCAATAAACATCTAGCCATTTCAACAATTGTCCTATGCTTCCGTTCTGCCACACCATTTTGTTGTGGTGTATAAGGAACGGTAAGCTCATGTTTAATTCCAAAAGATTTTAAATAAGCATTAAATGCATTATTGACATATTCTCTTCCATTGTCAGTACGAAGAATCTTAATTTTAGAACCAGATTGCCTTTCTACAAACATATGAAATTCAGTAAAAACATCAAGCACTTGATCCTTACTATGAAGGAAATATATCCATGTTCTTCTGGAAAAATCATCAACAAAGGTAAGTGCATACCTTGAACCTTGGATGGAGGGATTCTCCATGGGACCCAAGAGATCACTATGAACGAGGTGCAATTTAGTGTATGCCCTCCAAGATTGACCATGAGGAAAGGGTTCCCTATGCATCTTACCACTCATGCAACCATTGCAAACAATTTGAGAAGGAACAATAGTAGGCAATCCATCAACCATATTTGCTTTTTGCATCAATGAAATATAATCAGAATTGAGATGGCCAAGTCTTTCATGCCATATAGTAAAATCAACAGTAGTAAGCAAAGAATACTTTGGAGGAGCAAATTCATAGAACTTGAATAAGTTATCACTATCCATTTTAGCAGTAGCAATAACATGATTAGTGTTTGGATCAATGATATAACATACGCCCCTATAAAAGTTAATCTTATAATCTTGACAAAGTTTAGGAACTGAAATCAAATTTGATTTTAATTCAGGAACATAAAGAACATCATGTAATTTCCCATTAGGAACATTCACATCACCAATAGCTTCAACTTTACAACTATGATTATTAGCTAATTGAAGAGGAATATTAGAAGTATCGGGATGCAAAGATTCAAAACATTCTTTATGAGAAGTAACATGTTGAGATGCACCAGAATCAATAATCCACTCAAGTGGTTGAGAAATATTATAAGTACATGTAAATGCATGACGAGATGAATTACCATTATTATTATTACCCTTCTTATAATGAGGTTTATGTTGATTATTTTGATTATTTTGATTCATGGTCTTTTTACCATTTTGTTTCTTAAAACAATTATTAGTAATATGTCCATCTTTCCCACAATATGTGCAATGGGGTCTTGTTTGAGAATTATTCCTTTGATTATTGTGATTATTATTATGATTATTATTATGAGAATTATTATGATAGGATTTAGAATGAGATTGATAATTAGAAGATTTGTGATTGTTATGATGATTATTATTATGATTATGATTATGTTTATTATTGTTGGATCTAAAGTTATTATTATGATTTTGATTTTTAGACATAAAAGCATGTTCGCTACTTTTAAGAGTACCAAATTGAATTAATTTAGCTTCCTCTTGACGCAATAAATTACGAAAAATATCATATGTTAATTGAGTAGCTAAGCTAGGAATAGCAAGTTGAGCATGAATATTCATAATAAATTGTTGAAATTGACGAGGAAGACATTTTTTGAGAATGAGATGAATTAAACGTAAATCAGCAAGAGTAACTCCTAAACCAGTTAATTGACTATTAACAGAATCAAACTTTAATAAGAATTCATCCATAGTTTTAAAATCTGTATACCTTAGATCTTCAAGTTGATCTTGAAGTTGAATTTTTCGGGATTCATTTGAGCTATCATAAGTGGTTTTTAAAATTTCCCAAGCTTCATGCGCTTTTGTACAATTTCCAATTAAAACATACAAATCAGGAACCATTGAAATACCAATTAAACCAAGTGCTTCCTCATTTTGAGCCTTCCATCTATCTAGGTCGGCTTGAGGAGCAGATGTAGCGGGTTCAAATGTTTTGTCAGTCGCAACATCCAAAAGGTGTTTGAAACGAAAAATAAACGAGATATGTGTTTTCCAAGAATGATAATTGGAACTATTTAATTTAATTTCTGGAATTAATGTAGACATGATAGCAAAATAATGAACAAATTATGCTTAATAAAAAAAATGCCCTCTTGGATAAAAAAAATAAAAAAAATTTTAACCTCCTTGATTTAAAAATAAAACAGATTTAAGTAAGAATTATAGCAAAATTTATGTAAAAAAAAATGTTATATCTAAATCTTAAATAACAAATTTTTAAACAAAACAAAAAAAATATTTACCAAAAAATTATATTCAAACTTTAAGAACAAATTGAAATTGATTTTTTTGTTTTTAAATTTTATTTAAACAAATTTTATATTAAAAAACTTTAAATATTAATAATAAAACAATTTTATAAAAAACTTTTTTTATATAAAAAAAATATATATATTAACACTTAAAACAAATATAACCTTATATAGAGCAGAAAACGATAAAGGATAAGAGTATTAAAAAAATGTTAAAAAAAAAAACTAGACTGCAAATAAGATAACTAAACCTGCAGAAACGTTATAAACTTAGTCTGATTCTCTAACTCATTTCTTTGCTATAAATGACCTCTGTCTCGGTAATGTCTGTAGTTGTTACAGGGACTGAACCACTTTGTGTAACGTCTCGGTATGACAGGTGCCGTCCAGAAAGCAGAAGATATTTTGCAGGTGAAGGGCGAAGTGCAGGATGTGATTGATAACTTGCAGATGGAAAAGTTTTCAAAAGTGCAGACAAGGAAATGCTCGGCTTTTACCTGAAGGAGGTTGGTAACCTGCTTGCACCTTAACTTGTTAACAATGGTGGCGAGGTGCTTCGGCTATTAAATGTTTAGCAGCCGAGGATGAGTTCGATATTTATTAATAACCTTTTAAGAAGACAAAAAAAAAGAAACCGAAGTTCTGATATTGCTGAGGGATTTTGTCACACGGTGTACAGGGGTCACTGGCTTGAGAGATTTAAGATGATAGAGGGCAGGTCCAAGAGGTTTCTTTTCTTATATTTTAACCAGTTCACTATCCCTAGATAAAGAAAGGCGTTGTGTAAGATACGAATTCTCACCAGTACAGTAAAGTATCTCTTGAGCTATTTGTCGAACTTGTAAATTTATGATTTCTTTATGCTTCAACTATGTGCTTTACCAGTAAAATAAAAGTTAAGTATTGCTCCGCCTCCAAGTCCCTTCAGCCGTATCGAGAAAAGGAGCAAATAATGCAGAAAAATGAAGTGAAATATTAGAGCTCGCGTGGGCAATGGTTCGAGACTCTTTCACCCCGACAAGTTTCAGTTCACAGAATAATGTGAAATTAAAATGTTATTTGTAGAGATTCAAATCTTCTATTTAACTAGTATATTTATATTTTTAAGGTGGTAATGTTGGGAGAAAGGAGGCAATGCCCACAGATTTTAAGCGATGCCCACAGATTTTAGGCGATGAACACAGATTTGTTTTGCCTGGCATTTGAAGATCTGATTGATGTTGTTTACAGAGTTTTAAACTGCTTGTATCGAAATTGATCGAAGTAGAAAAATTTTTATCATTATTTATGAGATTAGGAATGCATTCGGAATGCCTGCATTAAGTTCAGAAGTAGGGCTCACACTCAAAGGCTGAGCTCAAATGAAGCCAATCTTAGAGTCTAAGGGTGTAAAGGCATATGATGTCTGTCCCTTAATGATAAACTTATGCAAGTCCTATCCTCACGCAAACCTCAAAGGCTGAAATAATTCTTGTTGATGAGTTTCAAAAAAAATGAATACAGTGATTAAAAAAAATACTGTAATTTCTATAGTTGTCTTTTATTTACATGACAGCTTTGTATAAACCCCAAGTTACAAGGTAAAGTCACTCTGAATTAGACTGCAAAATCACTCTCTTCTTTTAACGTATTTGAAAAAACTAATGGAAAGCTAATCAATCTTTTCCGAATCTTAGGAATGAACTACAGTTTTAGATTATCAAACTTATCTTGAAATGAATAAGCTAGGACTGTAGCTGATAATCTAATGCATAACAACGCATTTTCTCAATAAAATGTAAGATTTATTATGTAAAGTAAACCAGGCTAAAATAAGCACAAACAAAGATTGAAATAGAGCAATAGATATTAAAAAAAATTAGTATTCTATGAATGAGGTTAGAAAATGATAAAATTTGATAATAAAATCCTGCAAGGAAGCTTAAAATTTTTTTTAATCAAACAAGCTTGCAAGTAAACAAAATGTGACAACCTGCAATATGAATCAGAAAAACAACTTTATGATGAAACTGTTTTGGCGGCAAGCCTTCCAAAACAAATGAATATGAAATCTAAAGTATGCAGGAAAGGAAGTTAGCACTGGAGTTTTGGTGGCAAGCCTTCCAAAACTTTAAAAATAATTAAATTTAAACTAGAAAGAAGGAACTTTGGCGGCAAGCCTTCCAAAGCCCTTTTTTTAATAAAAACTAACTAGAATAGGAGATTAAACCTGCAGACAAACTTGTTAACAAGTTTGAAAAAAAATTAAAAATCTGAAACCAAAACCTGCACAATAGAAAATATTAGTAAAAGAACTTCTTCTCCTCTCAAGAATGCCTCCAACAAGGTGAACTCCACAGAATGGTAACCTTCATCAATGTTAACTTAAAACAAGGATTAGAAACCTGCTCTGATACCATGAAAGGAAATAAAAGAGCAAGGAAAGGAAAATTAATCCAAGAAAGTTTATGATGAAGTAATTGTTACCAAGAGAAAAGCAATAAACTTGGAGCATCACCCAAATGAGTAGAAGGAGGCACAAGAACTTTTGAAAGGGGAAAAGCAAAGAAAAACCCCTTGTGATATTATGAATGAGGCAATGCCTAAAAATGAGAGAGAGAGAGAGAGAGAGAGAGAGAGCAAGAAGCTCTTTACAATATTGTCATTCAGAAGAAATGAGAGAGGAGGCATCTCTTAAATAGAGATGAGGAGAGGAGTTACAAAGTAACTCCAAATCTATGAATGCCACCATTCATAAAATGTGTGTGCCATGTGTTCACATCCTCTTATGGAGGAAATCTAATATTCCTTAATAAAGGAAAATAAAAGAAATGACTTGTCCTCACACATGTACTAGAGGACAAATTACATGTAGGAATTCCAAAGGAATATCCTAAATTAAATAAAAATAAACCTAAGCTAAGTAAAGATTAAATATTCTAACAAATACTTACGATAAAATACTCCATTCCCCACACGCAAGGCATGCAAACCAAGAAAGTTCACCAATCACACGACACGCAACCCAAACGACAAAGGAACCCTACGGACCACACACGACGCTCACCTGATCATGGCTAAGGCAAGACGAGGGTTTTATGACCACCTAATCCAAATCCTAAGGATGAAGGAGGTATACTCAACCCTGCGAATCCTAAAGGAGATGAACCTCGCACTTAGGCGGTATAGTACCTGCGATCTCCTACAACCATGATTCACGCAAGCATACATATATATACATATTAAATGAAGGCGTTAGATCGAGATTTATAACAAGAATTAGGGAACAATTTACATTTACACAAGAATCGATGCAATTAGCACAATAATAGGTACGCACAATATTCATATAGTCTAATCTACAACATTACATAACAGTAAATCCACCATTCAAGAATGCCACATAGGAAGTCAACCAAGGTCAAACAGGTTTTACAAGGCCAACTAGGGTAGGGGCATTACATATCTAATCAATGCAGAACACATACTGGCATAGGATATGGGAAAGCTATTCAGAAAAACAATGTCACTTGTTATGCTTGTAACAAAATTGGACATATTGCAAAATTTTGTAGAAGCAAGACCCCACTGGCAAATAACAAAGGTCCTAGTTTGAAAGGTAAAGAAAAGGTTGAAGAGGTAAAGCAAGAATTCTCAAAATAGTGGATCAGAAAGTCAGATCAAAATGTTGATGGGAATACTCCTCCATCGATAGAACAGAGTAACACTCCACCGGCAGGAGACTCTTCATCTAACTGAAGAAAAATCCTTTGGGGGTTTAGCAACAAACTGAAAAATATGCTAACATGCCCTCGGTTGATGGTGAGAAGTTGAATTACTTCTTCACTGGTAGATGAGTTAAGTTGTGACTTAACCGACAAGCATTAAATATGGTAGTTGAAGAAAATAACATTATAAAGCAAGTGTTTTGTCTCCTTTTTCATTCACCGAGCATTCAAATCTTTGAGAGAGCAAAAATTCCCGAGCGAAGGCATTCTTAGCAAAGAAGTGAAGCAGTTCATCCAAGCACTCATCCCTAAGGCAGATTAAGGTATTTATAACTATGGCTTCCTCATCCACTCCTGAATTTATTGCAAACCCTCCTGTAATTGAATTTATCAAGCGCCCTAGACCCGTTTTCAAGCTTGTTCCCGAAATTGCGAAGAAAGATGATAACATAGGTGCATTCTCTCAAAATCCTAAAGGAGTAGTATATGCTGAAGATCCTAGAATATACATACACTATCATATAGAGGAATTAGGAGATGATGAAATTAAGAAAATGTATAGCACTATGATTTGTGATGAAAATGGCAATGTCAAGTCGGAACATAAGGTAGTAGAAACCCTAGGTTTTCTGGATATTCTTAGCAATCCTGATTTTCCCGAAGATGTGATAAGAATAGTCCTAATCAAAGTCCATGGTGAATTCTTCTAGTTGGATTCGATTCATAAAATCACAAAAGAATCCATCAAAGCAGTAACAGGGTTACCTTCCACCGGTAGCAAACCTGACAGAACTAAAAGGGTCTCAAATGACACAGTGATGGATCTAACTGGTGCAACATTTGACAAAAGGTCTCTAAGGGTAAATTATGTGAAGGACATCAATGTCAGATTTATCAGTAAGATCTTAGGCTACAAAGCTACACATGCAAATACGTTGAACTCAGTATCTAGCCTATGTATTCAAAGTGCATATGGCATGGTTAATGATTATGCTAGAATAGATGTATGTGAATGGCTCAAAGATGAATAGATAGACAATCTGAAAAAGATCAAAGGAGATAAGAAAGGAACCTTTAGATTTGGAAATTTGCTTGTATGTTTAATGTAGTATATTACTAAACAAGTACTCGGTATTGGTAGAAAAGATTTTGGCTTTGATATACCGGTAGGAAAGCAACTATTAGATCTATTAAACAACATGGGAGAAAATAGAGAGAAAAACATAAACGAACACTTTCAAGCACTGAAGGCTCGAATGAAAACAAGAATAAGACTATCACAGGTGATTGTAGATAAATATCAGAAGGAAATATGCTTTGTAATTAAAAAGGATGAAATCTAGATGGAGGCAGTTGTCCCTAGGACAATCTGGGTAACTGAAATGGGCTATGAGACAAATGATAGAATTATTGAAAATTATGCAAAATCCCTCCTTGAAGCACCAAAAGAACCCTCTGATAAAGTCTTTGGCAGTGCTGAAATAATAGAAAGTGGTATTGAGTCTAGGAAAAGAGTCAAGAAAGTTGAACAAACAGTAAGCAAAGGCACTCGACAAGCAAAAGCACTTAAGGAAGATGTATTAAAGAAAACTGGTATCAAAGAAAGTGAGTTGGAAGGACTTCAACTGGAAACTCATCTGTCACCGGTTGCAACTTCCTCTGAGAGTGATATGCCAACAGTATTCAAAAGGGCAGAAAGGAAAAGAAAACCCTCACCAGTACCCTCACCCACTCCTAGAAAAACAAGACAAAAGCAACAGGTAGTAAGGCCTCCAGTTAAGAAATTAACTCCTAAGAAGAAGAAGAAGAAGGTAAAACAAGATATTTCTCCACTGGATAAACTCCTTAGTGAAATAATAGAAGATGGAAAGTTGGAAAACATCAGAAAATTGTACAACACATTGTCCACTGATGACAAAGAAAGCATTGAAAATAGTGTAAATTTACACTTAGATAGTTATAAGAAATTTTTGATGGAAATTGTCGATGAAATAACCAATGATTTGTATAGAAGATTAGAAGCTAGAAGGGTAGCCATTGTTGAGCTAGATAAGAAGATAAAAATTAAAAAATTACTTGCAATGCATCCAGCAAACTCACCTGATGAGATAGACAAATTAATCAGTGAAGCTAACCTGACAGTATTTTCAACTGCTCACTGGCATGTAGCACTAATGGCAGGTATAGTAAATGAAGTCTCTAAAGAAACAGCAGATGCATGGGACATATTCTTTGTAGAAAAGGAGAAACAAGAAGAGCTACTAAGACCTAAAACCATCAGGGTATACCAAAAGGACAAGGATAAGGGGAAAGGTAAGGTAGGTGGACCTCGAAGCCTAAAAATAATTGATAACTTACCCCCACCTCCTTCGGATACTCCACTGATAGAAACTACAGACAATCAACCGGCTACTGAGAGTATGGAGACTCCTCTAGATGATACAAATCCTGAATCCAAAATTTTATACACTATGAATATAGGCACACAGGAAGTAAATGTTGTGGTTGACAGAGAAACCACTGAGGATAAAAATAAAGATGTAGCTACTGAGCCACCGGCTGTAGATGTTGAGGTTGAGGCTAATGTTACTGTAAACATAAGCACAGAAAAACCTACTC
The DNA here is from genome assembly GCF_030272615.1 of Cryptomeria japonica. Taxonomy (NCBI): domain Eukaryota; kingdom Viridiplantae; phylum Streptophyta; class Pinopsida; order Cupressales; family Cupressaceae; genus Cryptomeria; species Cryptomeria japonica. Next base: position 365,138,973 of record NC_081410.1, on the reverse strand, counting down.
AAATAGAGCAATCGGTAGAGGACACCACTGGTAAAACATTATAAGAACCGGTAGATAAAATTGAAAAACAATCAGGAGAACCAGAAATGGACAGTGCAGAGGTACAAACTGAGAAACCGGAAGTGCATACAGAGACTACATCTGAGAAACCGGTTGTTGAGAGCTCAGAGAAACCTTCCGAGACACAGATGGATAAATCAGAATAGAAACAGGTTGAGACACTGGTTCAGACCAAGATAGTGCCACCGGCTAAAACTGAAAAGCCTAAACCTTTGCTAATAGAAATGCAAACACAAACTGAACTTCTAGAGGTCGAAACAAGCAAGGTTATCACTACAACCGGCAGCATGGATATTGTGAAAACAGTTGGGCAGACATTTGGTACTTCAATAGCAGAATTTTGGCCTACAAATGTGACAGAGGTCTTACTGGATTCAACAAAGAAAATCACAAAGTGTAATGCACAAGCCTATAAGGCAATTGATGACACAATACCTATTCTCAAATTGGTAGCACCCAAGTGCATTGTGGATAACAAAGATTCTTTAGGTCAGCTAGACACATTGTCTAAATTCATCATCGACAACATTTTGACAGTTGATCAAATAAATGAAGACACATTTAAAGAAAGGATGATTAGGGAGAAAGAGAAATTTTTTGAGGAAATAGTGAAGAAGAATAAGGAACAAACAGAAACCTTATTACCGGCCCTAGGAGAGACAATTTTGGATTTCAAGAAACTGTATAGAGATACTTGTAAAATAAATATTTTGACAGAAGACCTAGACAAGGAAATTAGCAAAGCACAAGATGAGATTAAAAATATTGTTGACAATCTGATAGGCACATCAAATTCATTTTTGGAGATAGAAAAGAAAATTGCAGATCTTGAAGAGAAAATTGAGAAGTTAGAAAAAGATAAAGAGAGAATAAAGGATAAGGCAAAGAGCTTAAAATGTAAACTCGGTCCAAAACTAGATTACCTCATTTCTTTAAGAAAAGAAATTTTTGAGGCTCTGGTTCCCGGACTTAAGACACCAGAAGAGAAAATGCACATACTCACCGGTACAGTTCAGAGAACATGAGAGGCATTACAGGAAAGCAAAAGATTCAGCGATAGTTTAAATCTAGTTTTGGCAGATATATTCCAGATTGTAACCCACCAGTTACAAAAATCTAGGCAGGAACCACACTCCACTGACAGCGAATGACAACCTTTTCCATTGATGTCAAAGGGGGAGTAGTGTGATGAGAAAAATGATCAGAATAGGACATCATCAGCTTAGGGGGAGCATACATTTTTTGGCACACAGTTTTGGTAAGACAAATTCTGGCAGATTCTTTTTGGACATCTTTTTGGACAACTTTTGATTTTTCTCATAAGTGTTGCCATCAATGCCAAAGGGGGAGATTGTTGGCAAATGCACACTCCAATGAGACATTGTAGGTGATTGAAGGTATTGTCATTGATGGAAACCTTACAATCATGTGATACCGACAAGGAGACATAGGCACCGGCACCGGCGGACTCTACACTAGCATACAATTCATTGACACCCAAAAGGATTGATTACTGGCACCTTGGCCGACAGCATTTTGTATAAATGTATTTTGTAATTAATTGTAAAATCTCTTGTAAGCCGACATGGAGGATTGTAATATGACTCATATATGTATCAGATCATTATAGATCATTTAGTATATGATAGATGATATGATATAATGTGAAGTATGTAAAGAAGGTAGCAAACCTAATATGTGAATTATTGGATAAGGGTTTATGTATATTGTAGAGCTTAAACCGATACTGAATCTAGCATAGCAGATGCTGATCTGAAGTAGTACAAGAGATTGGATTAGTATAATCCATTTTTATAAGTCAGTGCGACATCTTTTGTAATTGAGCAGTGAGCTCTAGGCACTTGGCCTTCTTGCATGTGCAGTCCCCTATTGTAAGTAGTAATATTCTCTTATTGGCCAGTAAGTGAATATTGTGGGTCACAAATCCCACCGAGGTTTTTCCCACACCAGGTTTCCTCGTTAAAATATTGTGTTATGGTGTGCTTTTCATGTTGTGGTTGTTGTTCTTATTTTCTGCATTATTTCTGGTTTACCGGTACACAGTTTTAATATTCTTTTCATGTTATAAGTTAAGAAAATTAGTTTATCGGTCAGATACTGATTCACCCCCCCACCCCTCTCAGTATCTTTGGGAATCCTAACAATACCACAGAGAAAGAATGCATGTAATGAAAATTATTGTTTGCATGGAACAACACTAAATGAATACCAAAATAGGAAAGCCTTAGAGAAGAGAATACTCAACGCATATATCCAGTAGTTTAAAAATGCAAGTATCCATTCATTCACACAGAGAAAGGTTGTGTGGAAGAAAGGGAAGATGGGAAATCGAACGGCTATCAACACTTCACGTTAAGGAGAAGAGAGTAACAAAGCGAGGGAGATGAGAGAGAGATATAAAAATTTGATGGTTGAGGTTGTAGTTTGCCATGAAAGGTGTAATTTAATGTACCAGTGATCTGATGTTAAGATCTATGACTGTTTCATGTGAGATGTTAACTTTTACAATGATTAAATTGAAGCTCTTGAAATTGAAATTGAAATTCTTAAATAATTATCACAATAATTAAATAATGAAATAACAGAGAGAAAGAAGAGAAGACAAGGAAACACAAGTTGATAACAGAGTTCACCAAACGGCTACGTCTCTGGGTCGCTATCCAAAGGAGTGTTCAATCCCTTATTATTCTCTAGAAAAATGTTACAAGATCTTCAACTTGTTACAAATTCTCCTCACATCTACTCGGGTGATAATGAATTACAAAAGTCCCCCTCCAACAAGTACAACAAGCTTGATTTCAAGCTCCTAATGCACGAAGTTGAACAATTCACTGTCACAAGCTAACTCTCCAAATTGCTTAGCTCTCCCAAAATTCTCTCACCAATTATGTCACAATTCACTACTGAATTTCCTCCTCTCAAACTCACAACTTTCCCCTTTTTATACAATTTAACATGCTAAAATAGGGTTCAACAATAATAATTTGCAATATCCCCCATATCTCCAATATCTCCCAAATACAACATTAAGTCTTCTTAATATAACATTAAAATCTATATAATCTCTTAAAAATAAATCTAACCCTTTAAATTAATGGCTCTTATAATTTTGAGCCTTACATAAAAAACCCGATCCCCTAAATATATATATATATATATATTTGTGTGTGTCTCTCTCTCTTTTTCGGGCTTATCTTCTTTGATTTATATTTTATAAACCTATTGTTATCGGGGTAGGAAGTTTTTTTAGATTTATGTTTTATATTGGGGGTTGGCCCGAGGCCTCTTTTCATGGCCCACCTTCAACACATAACAAAAACAATATTCATCAATCATTATCCCAAAATAATTGCAGGTGTATTGGTCATGAGAGGAGAGTGGAAGGGTGGAAGTCAGCGGTTCAAACTACACAACCCCCCAATATCAGGGTTTACATTTTTTAGATAAAACAAACGGCCATTTTAGTCTAGAGTGCATCATGTGGTGAATTAGTTGAGAGTGAAATGCAGAAAGGAGAGGTTGGGAGTTCGAATATCTCTTTGACCAAATTTTAACAACTGGAACAAAATCTGCCAAAGACCTAGAGAAACCACATTTTTAGAGCATCTAGAACATTTGAATTTTTGGATAAATATCCACCTGGATCAATTTTGGATAAATATCCACTTGGATCAATCATCCCCATTTGAGAACTTTTGGATCTCCAAAAGTTGCATTTATTCATAAATTAAGTGAGGGCATGGCCTCCCCACTTGTCCTATATCATATGTCCATATGTGCACCTGTCTCATCACCACAATCAAGACTACAACAATATTGTTGAACACATGCATCATTTTATCACTTCCATAAGCATCTACATCAATTCTTATAGCCATTAACCAATAACCACTAACCACTAACTAATATCAAGCTAATTAACAATATAGATACAAAAGAAAATGAATCAACATGTCTATTTTTCACAACAGGAACATTTTTACCCAAGGTAACCTCCAAACTCCCAACCATAAGTTGAGGACTTGGATCATCAGTGCTTTCATTTGTTGCCTCCTCACACTATACTATTGGTGTATCATACAACATTTGATCTCGATTAGCCTTGATTGCTTCAAGCTCATACCTAGAATCACCTAACTTGACAGACATAAGAGACAATATTTACTTGTATTGATCACCTTCTTCAATTGCCATGTGTTTGAAAAAGATTGATTAGTCTTAACCTTGTGAGAGTGTAAAATATACCTGATGTCATCTTTAAATAAATGATATTGATTAAATTCCTTGTAGAAAATAGCCTTTCGATCATATAAATATGGGCTACCCAACACTATCCCACAAATATCTAGTGGAACCACATCAAATGGCACCTCATCAACATACTTGTGATTGTGAATCTTAAAGTGCATTGCCTTGTTACTTGCACTTGAATGTTTTCACAAACCCAACCTAGTGGATAAGGTCTCTTATGTGGTGTATTTTTCAATCCCAAATTCCTTACAACATCTTTTGAGATTAAGTTAGTTTTGGATCCACTATCTATGAGTCCATCAACTTTAGTGTGTTTAGCAACAACCCTTAAATGAAAAAGCTCATTTCTTTTTTTATCTTCAAGGACATCATAGACTTGAGAAGTAGAAGCACAATTAGCAACGAAAACATTGACAATATAATCTTTACCTTTCAATCCCATTGCTATTATCTTAGTTTCATCTTCAGACTCTGAACCAAGATCCATAACAACATTAACGACATTCTCCCTACCTTTTTGTTTTCGATTCCAATTTGGCTTCAATTCTGGATGTAGTTGCCAACAATGATCTTCATCATGCCCTTTCTTGTCACAATGAGAGCATGTGAATTGAGCATCCTTCTTCTTAATGCTAATTGTCTTCTTCCCTTTTCGTGTCTCTACTTTAGATGACTTTTGTACAAAATTATCATTGTCGATATTCTTACCCCTGGACTCTAGATGTGTGTCTTGAACACTGACTTCATCCAAATTACTAGGCTTCAACATTAGAATAGAATGTCTTAGGTAAGAATTCAAACCACCTATGTACTTAAGTGTTTAACACAGAGTACCACTAAGAGGGGGGGTGAATCACTAGTTCCTAAAGCTCTTTTCTTTTTTAAAGAAACTTCAGAATACCAGTTGTTATCTTAAGAACTAAATAGTCAAACCGGTAAAGCAAATGGGGAAACCAAAGAAGACAACCACACAAATGCAATCCACAACACGAGATGTACGAGGAAAACCCAAAATGGGAAAAACCTCAGTGAGAAATGTTGTTGGAGACTACTGCTCCAATCCAGCCACACAAATGAAACACTGAATTACAAAGATTTAGGGCACCAACCCAAGGAGCACCAACCCCTACACCAAGCTCCAACTTGGTGATGTATATTGAAAATAAAATTTTGATACAGTTATGGCTTCTTGTTGCAAATGAATTCTATAACTCTTCATCAAATAACTTACTATCGGTGGACAGTCTTTTCTTCTCCACAAGATCTCACACTACCAGTTGTGAGATCACTCTATCTGATTATTTCCCTCTCTTCTCTCTCTCACACTCACAGTCTCACAACTTACTATGTCACACTTGGATGATGTCTTGCTCTACAAAACCTCAATAGTTTTCTTAACTATTGGACCTGCTACAGTTATACCAGTACTCAATCACTGTTGGTTAAACCCTCTCACTGATTTGCTTTCTTACTCACTCTGCAACTTTCTTAGAATAAATTCTAAGGAAAAATGATCCTTCTCTGCACTTCATCTTTCTTTACTCTTCTTCTTCTTCTCTTCAAGCATCCATCTTTTCTATTTCAAGCTTGTATATTTATAATCATGGATTCCTGTCAAGAATGCATTCAAACACTATCATGTTAGGTTTTCCTTTTCTAGCTCAATCTGAATCCCCTTTGATTCGATCTACTTTTCAGGGATATGATCTTTATGACAATGATCAATCACCAACCAAAATTCGCATTCCAATGTGCGTTTTCCAAATTTGAAGGTCTGCACCATGCTTTTATGCTTTTCTCTGTCACTCACCATTAATGGCTTTGTTGTTTCCTTCACCTATCAGGTACGAAGATCAAATATTCTTGCAAGATTAGTGTGATTTGTTTTCCAAGTAGCCTTCCTCGAGCCGCAATCTTCTGGCATCCTCTGTGACTTGCGGGCTCCTCATAAAAGCCAACCTGCATGCAGATTTGTTACATTAATGCACACTCCACCGACCTGTACAATACCTCCACCTGGCATCCAGTTGTCATGCTTGTCAACATCCTCCTTTGCTTGGATTCCTATGTTGGTTTGACATACTTTGTCGACCCAGGTTGACTATCAGTTTAGCTTATCTCACCGGTATGACCATCATCCTTTTGGTTATGTTCATCAGTTGTCCACTGGTTGTTGTGCCTTCATAATACACAAATAGCCTTCATTTTAGTTTATGCCTTACCGATAAGCCTTCTTTACTGGTAGATGACCCGAGTCATGTGTACTAGTAGCCTTCCTTCTGTCTACTCACTCTCATGTGTATCACCATCATAGTGGTCACCACTTCTAACTTACCGGTGACATTACCAAACCGGTTGACATCAATGACAACTTAGTGCCAAATTGCCAACAATCTCCCCCTTTGGCATTGATGTCAACTTACCACAAGACACTTCATACCGGTATATTTCTCCCCCTTTGACTCAATGACAAAGGGCATTATACACTCCCCCTTTGATCCATACCGAGCTCCCCCTTTGATTGCTATGAACTCCCACTAAACCACATGAATCCTTCCTAGGTAGATGACACACCTCCCAACTTGTGTCGGAGGTACTCAAAGGTGCTCATCGATAATGGTTTGGTGAAAATGTCTGCTACTTCTTCACTCGTAGGGACATAATACATCCTTACCTCCTATCCTTCAACCTTCTCTCTGAGAAAATGATACTTGATAGCAATGTGCTTTTAGTTGGAATGCATCAAGGGATTCTTTGTTAGGTTGATTGCACTCGAATTATCACACTAGATGAGAATAGGATCAGTGATGTCCACCTGGATGTCCTTGAGGGTCTGCTTCATCCAAAGTACCTAAAAGCAACATGTAGCAGCAGCAATGTATTCTACTTCAGCAGTTGATAGAGAGACTAAGTCATGTTTCTTGCTATGCCATGAGACCAACCGGTCACTTAGGAAGAATGCACCACCACTTGTGCTCTTCCTATCATCAATGCAACATGCCCAATCAGCATCAGCGTATGCTTCCAAGATGAATTCCCCTTATTTAGGGTACCACAATCCATAACTGGGTGTCCCTTATAGGTACCTAAATATTCTTCTTACAGCATTCATATGTGACTGCTTAGGTGTAGCTTGGAATCTGGCCACCATGCATACTGCCTATACTATATCTGATCTAGAAGCGGTTAGATACAATATACTACCTATAATGGATCTATACAAAGTTTGATCCACCACTGGTGATTCATCATTCTTGCTCAATTTACTTCCGGTCACCATGGGGGTACTTACCAATTTAGAATCCTCCAGTTGGAATTTCTTCAACATTTCCTTTGCATACTTGATTTGTGAGATAAATATTCCCTTATCTTGTTGTAATATCTACAAACCAAGGAAGTATGTCAATTCACCAAGCATTCAAATCTCAAATTCTGACTGCATCTAATCAGCAAATTCTTTGCAAAGGGTGTTCTTGTTGCCTCCAAAGATAATTCCATCTACATACACAATCACAATCACAATGATCATGTGGTTCCCATCTTTCTTTACGTAAAAATTATTGTCAGCACTCCCCTTTTTGAATTCCTTCTCCTTCGGGTACTAATCTAATCTTTAATACCATGCTCTAGGAGCTTGCTTTAGACCATACAGGGCCTTGTTCAACCGGCACACAAATGTTTCATCATCATACAGAAAAAACCCTTATGGTTGCTCCATGTACACTTCTTCCAAATTTCCATTTAGGAAGGTAGATTTTACATCCATTTGATATACTTTATAACCCTTGTAGGCAGAGAAGGCTAGAAACATTCTAATTGCTTCTAATCTAGCTACAGGTGCAAATGTTTCTTCAAAGTCAATTCCCTCTATCTGAGAGTATCCTTTGCACACTAGTCTAGCTTTATGCCTAACAATTTTACCATCTTCATTCATCTTATTCCAGTAGACCCATTTTGTGCCAATGATGTTCTTGTCTTTTGGTCTAGGGACTAATTCCCAAGTCTTTTTCTTCTCAATCTATTGTAATTCTTCTTCCATGGCATCCATCCACTCTTGTCTTTTGTTAGCCTCGTTGAATGTTTTAGGTTCAACTTCATTCATGAGGCAGAAGTTGACTTGTTCATCATTTCGAGCAAGTCTTCTTGTAGTCTGTACACCATCACTCTTATTTCCCAAAATTTTCTCTTCTGGATGATTCAACTATACATATCAGTTGGGGGTCTTCTTGGATGCTTCTTCTGGTTCAATGTCTATTTGAGCTTCATCACCTTCATCACCGGAATCATCATACAAGTTAATTAATGGTTGACTTCCTTTGTGCATATCCTCATCAACTTTTACATGCACACTCTCAATGACTCTTCTTAGTCTTTTGTTGTAGCATTTGTAGGCCTTGCTTTTAGATGAGTAACCAAGGAAGATTCCTTCATCACTCCTAGAGTCAAAACTTCTTAGACCATCCATATCTCTCTTGATAAAGAACTTGCTTCCAAATACTTTGAAGTATTTGATTGATGGCTTCCAGTCATACCACAACTCATAAGGTGTCATTCTGATGTTTGTTCTTAATTGAAACCGGTTCAAAGTATATGCAGTAGTATGAGCAGCTTCCTTCCAATATGTGTCTGGCAGACTGGCCTCATTTACATGGTTCTGGCAATCTCCTTAACTGTCTTATTCTTTCTTTCTACCACACCATTTTGTTGTGGTGTCCTAGGGGCTGAATATTGCCTTCTAATTCCATGTTTTTCACAATAATCTTCAAACTCATTTGATGTGAACTCTCCACCCCGGTCTAATCTTAGACATTTTAACTTGCACCCACTTTCTTTCTCCACCATTTTCCTAAAGATCTTGAATCTGTCAAATGCTTGTGACTTACCTTGCAGGAAGGTGACCCAATTCATTCTTGAGTAATCATCAATAAAGGGCATAAAATATCTTTCACCGGCAAGAACTCTTGTCCTATTTGGACCAAACAGATCTGTATGCACAATCTCTAGTGGTCTGGAGGTGTTGTGCTCTTTTGTCTTGAAACTCACTTTAGTTTGCTTCCCTTTCACACATTCATCACAAAATGTGCTTATCAGTTTGATGATGGGTGGCATATTCCTAACACACCCCTTTCTGCTCACTACAACTAAGTTATCAAAGTTTATGTGGCCTAATCTTCGGTGCCACAACCAGCTTTCATCAACCTATCTTAGCATGCATTGGGACTCATAGAATTCCTTCAGATTGTAAACATTTCCTTATGTTCTCTTTCCTTCTACCACAACCTAACTGGTATTGTCTTTCTTTATCTGGCAACTGGTTGAGTCAAAGGTGTATTTATAACCTTTGTCACACATCTGACTCACACTCAGCAGATTGTGCTTTAGGCCTTCCACATAGTATACATCATGTGCCTTTAATTTTCCATCGATGCTTAGAGTACCTTTTCCCTTTATTTTGATGGATGAGTTGTCTTTAAATCTTACTGAACTGCCATTACAGTCATCAAGTTTGATAAATTTCTCTTTATCACCGGTCATGTGATTGGAACAGCCACTATCTACAATCCATAGATTTTTCCTTTCAGCATGTAAGGCAATATGCACTATCAGACTTGATTTTGCCTTTTCTTTTTCTTTCTCAACCCCTACCAATTTGGTTTCCTTCTTCTTGTCAGCTACTATATTATGCTCAAGTTCAACTACCGATTCTTGATCAGGATTTGTTTTCTTCTGCTTGATCTTCCTATTTTTACACAACCTTGGTATATGTCCAAACTTTTGACAGTTAGAGCATTTCACATTTTCATTTAAAGATAAATCCTTAAAATTATTGTAGGGCATGGATTTATTCTTCCTACATTCAAAACTCCTATGACCATATCCATTGCACTGATAACAGACAACATTCATATGCCAGAGTGCATTAAATGGATTTCTACTTTCATAATTCATGGAGTGTTTATTGGTTAATCTGCAGTCAGCTATTCTATGCCCAAATTTGTTACACATGTAACAATAACCATGAAAGTTAGAAACATACCAGTTAGGTTGCCTCGGTTCTGCAAAGGGCTGCCTCACCGGGGGTCTTTCCTTGATGTTATTGACTCTGGTGAATCCTTCATGGTCAACTCTTGCATTTCTCCTTGCATCTACATATCGGTACAATGAGTGTGGCCTCCGGTTCATTGCTTGTGTATACCGGTTTGTGTGACGATTTCCAACAGCATCTGCATGTCTTTTTACCAGTATCCTTACTTACAGTGAATGTCTTCTTCTCTTCACCTTCATATGAAGAGGTGAATTGTATCTCCTTACTGGATGTGTCTTTGCTATTTGAATTTTGACCTTCTTCAAAGCCTAAGCCACCGGTATCTTTGGAATACTTTTGTTTGTTCAACATCTTGTCTAAGGCTTCGGTGTTGCCTTCATATTTGCTCCTTACTTTTATTTCTTCCTTACTTTCTTCAAGCTCCTTTTTGAGATTCACCATTTCTTCTTCCAAATCTTGATGCTCCTTTTCCTTCTTCATCAGATCAGAGGATGTAACTTCACATATTCTCTTAGCTTCTTCTAGCGGCAGTTTTAAGTCAGATATGACTTGACTGGACTCATCTAGGGATTGCTTCAAGAGACCTTGTTCATCTATTGTTGCATGCTTGACCTTCTTGACTTCCCTTCTTGTTTTACTCAGTTCCTCAAGAGAACTTATAAGCTCTCCTTCTAAATCCACTTCAGCCTCATATCCTCTTCTCCCTCATCTTCACCAACCGGTTCATCAAGTGCCATAAAGAGGTTAAATTTTTTGTCATTCTCATGGCAAATATCTTCTGATGCACTTTCTTCATTTGTGGCATCATCTTCAATAATATAGAGGTTGTTCTACTTCCGGTAGCCTCTCCTTCCTTGCCAGTAGACATTTCTCTCTATCTTTGCCAACAGATTTGCTAAACTCTCTTGACTCATCTCCATTGGTTTCATTATAAGGACATTTTGCAGCAAAGTGTCCAACCTTACCACAGTTGAAACATTTGAGTGGTAGTTTTCCTTTATACTTGTTGGATCCTCTTTTGAGCTTCTGACAAAGTTTGCCACCTTTGCATCAGAGTCTCCATTGGATTCTTTATGAGCAGCTACTTCTTTGCCCTTTTGGTGGTGTTGAACGCTGCTTCTTTCCTTAAGGAAGCATCACTAGTTGTTCTCATCTCATAGGCTGTTAGTGAGCCAAATATCTCATCCATTGAAAATATCTTCAGATCCTTGGCTTCTTTTATGGTAGACACCTTTGTATCATACTTAGGTGTAAAGGACCTAAGTACCTTCTTTACAAGGATCTCATCTGCAATTTCTTCACCAAGCCCTTTGATGGTATTTACAGTTTCATGAAATCTATGAAGGTAGTCTACAATCTTTTCATCATCTTTCATCTTGATGCCTTCAAGTTGGCCCCTTAGTGCTTACAGCTTGGCCTCTTTGACTTTTGCATCTACTTCAAATAACCTCTGCAATTTATCCCAAGTCTCCTTGGCTGATGCACAGTGCTTGACTTTGACAAACTCATTTTCTAAATCTGGAGGTATGCACCATGCTTTTTTGCTTTTCTTTGTCACTCACCATTAATGGCTTTGTTGTTTCCTTCACCTATCAGGTATGAAGATCAAATCTTCTTGCAAGATCAGTGCAATTTCTTTTCCAGCTAGCCTTCCTCGAGCCGCAATCATCTGGCATCCTCCGTGACATGCGGGTTCCTCATAAAAGCCAACCTACATGCAAATTTGTTACATCAATGCACACTCCACCGACCTATGCAATACCTCCACCTGGCATCCTGTTGTCATGCTTGTCGACATCCTCCTTTGCTTGGATTCCTATGTCAGTTTGACATACTTTGTCAACACAGGTTGACTATCGGTTTAGCTTATCTCACCGGTATGACCATCAACCATCCTTTTGGTTTTGTTCACTGGTTAGCGTGCCTTCATAAAACACAAATAGCCTTCATTTCGGTTTATGCCTTACTAGTAAGCCTTCTTTACCGGTAGATGACCCGAGTCATGTGTACCTGAAGCCTTCCTTCTGTCTACTCACTCTCATGTGTATCACCATCATAGTGGTCACCACTTTTAACTTACCGGTGACCTTGCCAAACCGGTTGACATCAATGACAACTTAGTGCCAAATTGCCAACATTAAGCAGGGTATCTTGAGTATACAATGGAACATTCAAAGCAATAGACCATTTCCTAAACTCATGGGTGTAATCTTGGATAGACTGACCCTTAGTTTTCCAAAAGGTTTGCCAGTTCATTGTCAATTGTTGCATATGACCTAAAGGGTAGAATTCCTTCTTGAGAGTAGCAAGGAGTTTTGGGTGGTGAATCACCACCTCCCGATCGCTTTCCTTTGTCCTCTCGATCTTCATGGTCCTTCGATGAATCTCCTTTTTCATACTTCATTCGTTCTTGCCTCTCTTTGTAGAGTACTTCCACCATAACCTTCATTTCAAAAAAGCCTTTCCGAAAGTCTCTTTCATTGAGCTCGGGGTATTCTTGTTCAGTTGCGATTTCTGACATCTTTGGTGGAAAGGTCCTTCGTTTACCGATCTCGGGATTATGCTCTTCAAATGTGTCTTCACCTCATTGGCTTTTAGATCGTGTTAACATCTACCTCTGTAAACACTAGTCAAACAAGCTCTGATACCACTTAATATGATGTTAGGAACTATGACCGTTGCACGTGAGATGTTAACTTTTACAATGATTAAATTGAAGGTCTTGAAATTGAAATTGAAATGCTTAAATAAACATCACAATAATTAAATAACAAAATAACCATAGAGAGAAAGAAGAGAAGACAAGGAAACACAATTTGATAACGGAGTTCACCAAATGGCTACGTCTCTAGATCCCTCTCCAAAGGAGTGGCCGATCCTTGATTATGCTCTAGAAAAAGGTTACAAGATCTTCAACATGTTACAAATTCTCCTCGGACGATAATGAATTACAAAAGTCCTCCTCCAACAAGTACAACATGCTTGACTTCAAGCTCCCAATGCACGGAGTCGCTATCACAAGCTAACTCTCCAAATTGCTTAGCTCTCCAAAAAATCTCTCACCAATTCTCTCACAATTCACTACCAATTTTCCTCCTCTCAAACTCACAACTTTTCCCCTTTTATACAATTTAACATGCTAAAATGGGGTTAAACAATAATAATTTACAATATCCCCCATATCTCAAATATCTCCCAATTACAACATTAAGTTGTCTTAATATAACATTAAAATCATTATAATCTTTTAAAAATAAATCTAACCCTTTAAATTAATGGCTCTTATAATTTTTAGCCTTACATACAAAACCCGATCCCCTAAATATATGGCAATATATATATTTTTTCCGGGCTTATCTTCTTTGGTTTATATTTTATAAACCTATTCTTATAGGGGAAGAGCGCCAATAGATAACATAGTTCCCATAACCGTCACCTTATTGTCATGTTGACCCTCCAATAGCCATCATAGTGAAAACACCATTAATAAATTTGTTTTGTACCAATAGTCGATCATTTGTTGGAATTAATTGGCTCATTTGTTCACAACTATTGGAACATTTGTCCCATTTGTGCACCACTATTGGAAACTTTGTGCACCACTATTGGGACATTTGTCAACAAGTACTAGCGATTTTGAGTTGACGGTTACTGGAACATCTTTAGTTAGGTATCAGGCAATACTTTGAAATGTGTACTTTTTGACCTTTCTGCGCATAACTGACAGCGTGCATCGTTACTACCCAGAAGCCAGATCAATAGCTATAAGCAATTAAATTGCAAACGAAGACAACTAAACAAAAAAATCAAAATCTGATATATCATTTAAGATCTGTGAACGCGCGAAATTAACTATAACAGCTACTGGTGCTCTTCCCCTAAAATTAAGAAGCTTTTTTAGATTTATGTTTTATATTGAACGTTGGCCCGAAGCCTCTTTTCATGGCCCACCTTAAACACATAACAAAAACAATATCCGTCAATCATTATCCCCAGATAATTGTGGGTGTATTAGTCATGAGAGGAGAGCGGAAGAGTGGAAGTCGGCGGTTCCCCAGTATCAAGGTTTACATTTTTTAGTTAAAACAAACGCCCATTTCAGTCTAGAAAAATCTGCCAAAGCACCTGGAGCAACCACATGGGTGCGATATTTTTAGAGCATCTTGAACATTTGAATTTTTGGATAAATATCCACCTGGATCAACCAGGTAACATCACACACCTTGATTGATTGTTCTGTTTGGAAATTAGTTGATCTTCTCACAATAATTGTTCGTGAATCTATTCCTAGATTAGACGTGGATACATATTACAGTTAGATAGATATATATTGCATGGCTTTAAGTTTAGCATAAAGGTACGATTCATTCTAGTTCTACTTCTACTTCTAGTGGCTTGAAGATGTGAAGGTAGTATGCTCACTCAGGTAGGAAATCTATGGTGCTATCAAAGATATTGAGAAACCTCATCCAATGTAATGCTTTTGGTTTTGAAATAGATTAAGAGTTAGCAAAAGAAAGATATTCTTCTATCCTTTAATGCCTTATAGGAATGAGGAAACAATGCATCTAATAATGATAATAATGATGATTTGACTCTTTTAAATCAATGACCACAAGTATTAAATGCATTAGTAAAGTGTTGATTGTACTTCTCATGAATTATTGCTTAGATGTCTTTCTAATAATTGTAAATGTATTGCATGAGTTGATTTTCTTTTTATATGCAATCTTGTAGTAATGATATAGCTTTGTCCTTCTTATTGAACGGTTTTCATATAAATTTCTAATGTTTGAGTTTATCAATTCACTATCTTTTGTCTCTTATATTGAAGGATTTGTAACATATCAAGAGGCAATATGTGACTGAAATGTTCTATGACATTGACTTCAAGAAAAAAATGTATGGTATATTTTGGTGTCTTCCTTAACATTGTTTATTATAACTATGTTTTAAATGTGTTTGAGATGGAATTAGACTCTATGAAAAAAGGCATCAAATGGAAAACATAACTAAATATTTATTCATATGTATGCTATATGCATCTTATGTAATTGATGTAGCATTACATTAGCAATAGATATAGATATGTCACATTGCACAAAATTGCATACTTTTGCTAGTATCATATTACTAGTCTTCCTCGTACTGGGCTAGGTATCTTTTGTGTCTTGAAAGATTCTGAGGAAGTGTAACTACTTCGTGGTAGGGTGGAAATGTGCTTCGACAATGTTCTTGCCCATGATGTGCTTAAGAGAGACAAATGTTGGGAGTTCATGTCATGGTGCCCTTCATATTTGGTATATTATGTATTTGTTGTATTCAAACTTGTGGTCTATTATAAAGGTACATGTTTTTGTATGTTCTTCCTTGTTATTGGTGTACATACTCAATCCTTGTGTCAAAAAGTACTTTCATATCTCTGATTTTGTATATTTGAACACATGGCCTTAATGTATGCTTGATTATGTGTATTTTGCAATTTATGTTAATGTGATATTATTGGGGTCCTTACAAAAATATTAACCTTTTTAGGTTCTACTCAGACACATGTATAGTTTTCAATCCAATAACTCATCCTATAGTTACTTGGCATTCATTCCTCTTATCTAGGAAAAGATGTATTGACAATTGAGAAAAGCATAAACAACTTAAAGTTACAAAAGGATTGCACTAGATAACCATATCCAAAGTATAAATATCCATTTGCAATGATATAACAGAACATTAAATGGCAATATTAAAGGTGGTTAGTCAAGCATTGAAGAGGTATTAGGTAAACTGCTCTTTTCAACAATTCAAGGTAATCAGACCACCTGTTGACTTGTTCAAAGTGAATTTTTCATATCACTGCAAGAACTCACATAATCTTGGTTGCGGGAATTACTTTAGTCAACTTGGTTGAACTATTGGACAACATCTTAGCATACAAAACATTGCATATGATACTAACTAATCAAATTCAAACACATTTCACATATAATTTTAAGCATATATATAGCCAAATCTTTAGGTGCATTAAATGCAAACTCTTCAATCATCGCCAAGCACTTCCAGAACAATCAGTAGAACAATTGCACCAACAACACAGCAAGATAAATATGCACCACAAACATTCCAGACCAAACCGAAACAAGTTTGACATCAATGTAAAACCTTAGCTACCTTGACGAACCTTTTTTCCCTCAACTTCTCTTTATTGGTGTAGTATCTTTCACTGCCCGCCCTCATCCGCATATCCTTCACATCAACCTTTTCCAATGTGGTATCTACAAAAGGACTTAGCTATGATCAAAGTTTGCAGCATATCAAACATGAAAGTCTGAAATAAATTATGATGAAAGGCTATATAAAAAAAAAAAACATAGACTCATCAACCAAGACCAATTAGGAATTGGATGCCTACCTTCTTTCTCTCTTAGTATCTCTTGTTTAATTTGGCCACTTGTCTACATGTCTCTAGAGAACAAACTTATCTTTTGCATACTTTGGTAGCTTGTAAGGTAATCCATCAAAACCTCCTACTCTGATGAAGGTGAAGTTTTGAAATATGATAAATTAGTTGCCATATGTATTAATCAGTTGGATGGCTTTAGGAAAAATCCTTAAACCCAAATCTCCTAGGATTTCTTTTATCAAGCTCATTGTAAATGCATCATACATCCCTTTGAGCCTTTTATACCTATTTTGCAATTGTAGTTGAGTGTAAAAATCATATATTTGAATGGTGTCATCATATACCGCTATAGGGCATAGACCTACTCATTTCCTTATGAAGCCAATGCATAGAATAAATAGGACATAAAATAATATGTCCGAAGGAAAACTTAGATCATTGAATGCACTTGATTGTTGATTATTTGCCCAGTCCAAGTACTGTTCTCTAGCTATGATTACTTGAATAAAAAATAGCATTCAATCCTCAAAGTCATGGACATTTTGGTTCCTTTTCAATGTATGTAGGAGGACTATCATATCAAATATTTCTTCCACAAAATGAGACTTTTACAAATTCTTAGGCAATTTTAACTTTCCTTTTTTAGGGGTAGCAAACCATTCTCTAGAAATTACATTATTGTATAGACTCTTCTTCTCATGAAAATATTGGTAAGAGAGAAGGAAATTGGAATCTGTGTATACTTTTCTTTTTGTAGGTGAAAGTGAGTACTGATTGTGTATCTATTAATAGTGATGAGTAAATTGTTGGCATTAGTCCTAATCTCCCTAGTCTCTAGATCATAGTGGTTGATGCATTATAATAATTCTTTGCACTATATGGATATACGGAAACCATTAGTTTGCACAAGACCACTTTCTATCATTCTCTAAGTAATTGGAATTCTATTATTTTTATTAATTCATTCTCAAAAATTATTCAAATTTGCATGCCCTCATCTAGTGTCCCAAATTTTAGGCACTGTACTTGCCAAACTAAATGAATGTCCACATACCAAATCCTTGTACTTCATCATGATCGAGTTCAACTGAAAATAGGGTCATTCAAATTCTAGAAAATATTTGGCAAAGTTTTGGTAGAAAAGAAGTGTTTTACTCCCTTGAAAATAATTTTAAACCTTCTTGAACTTCTCTTCCACAATATAGTGGGTTGGGAAAGTAGGAACTTATTGTTCTTTAAAAAAATTATTGTAATTATTCTTTGAATTTCTCCTCTGTACCCACAATTTTGCCATTTTCTCTCTATGAATTCCATTTAGAATGGTCGTTAGATGAATAACTTTCGAATGCTTTTGGTTTTTATGACCTCTCATACCTACTCCTTTAGGGTGCTAGTGAGCATTAATGTCATATATTAGATGTGGTAGGTGAGCTCTCTTTTGAAACATCATGCCAAACTTTTGAAAACTAACACTCCGCTAAGATTGGGCAGCAAAACCTCATCAAGCTCTAAAAGAGATTTCAAAACCTCTCTTTATTGACATGGTTCATCTTTTGAATGTCTCTAAGGACTATGTTTGCAAAAGTATAAAACAGTTTTGAATTTATGAGATTTGTGTCAGGATCCAACATGGTTTTGAAAACCTCATCAAGCCATGAAGGTAGTTTTGAAACTCATTATTTTCTTCGATGACAATTCTTGCAAATCTCCAAAGAATTTCCTTTATGAAAAGTTAAGAACATTTTAAAGTTGTGAGTTCTAAGTCAAGTTCCAATAAGGTTGTGAAAATCTTGTTGAGCCCCAACAAGAGTTTCAAAACCATTTACAAAGGATAACAAAAAATACTAAAACACATCAACTTTCAAAAGTGGTGCTTCTTAATAATTTTGATAGTTTTAAGAAACTTCGTTAGAGGTTGATGGGATCTCGACATGGTTTCAAGAACCAATTTAAAAGCCATCACAAGGAGTAAGACTTAAAAATTTATTAAAGCAAAAGCTTTTGGTGGAGCTTGAGGTATTTTTTATAACCCTATCAAAGGCCAAAGGGGTTGTGACAACCTCATCAACTCCTTATGACAATTTCAAAACCAAAGGGAAATGTTAGGATAAAGGCAAAGACACTAAAATTCTAAAGTGTGAGAAGTATGTCAGGGTTTAAGGGATTTTTAAGAACTTAGTCAATGACTGGAATAGTTTTGAGAACCTAAAGAATGTCGGCTTCGACAAATAAACAATTTTTTTAAAGTAGGCGACAAAAACCTAGGCAACACTAAGAAAGTACCCATAGTTGATCATGATATTCATGTGTTAATCCAATATTTGACCAGTATCCAATAGCTTATTATGAAACCCATTACAATCTAATCTTTGATCAAGATCCTATCTATGATTATGGCATCCCAAATCCAATCTTTGATCAAGATCCTTCCATTGATACAAAAATTTAAGATGGGACTCCACCTTTATCCCATCCATAACCATGAAATCAAATATGATCACATTCATACTTGTAAAACTTCTATTTCCACATATGAGACACTTTCCTCTCTTGGACATATAGATAGTCAAACAAATGATACAAATCTCATCAAGCATGAGGATTCATAAGACAATGTTGATTACATTGATAATAACATTGATTAGGATATTGTAATTACAAACAAGGAGAAAACTGAATCATCCTACAATTTGGGTTCAACTACTTTCATGCAATTTGGCCTTCTTGTAGAAGAGAACATAGATCTTTCTACTAAGTCAAGGTTTCCTAGTGATGGATTTTCATCATATGTCAAGAAAAAATTTCAAAGCATGGGCTACAATGTTAAATGGTTAGGCCTTCATGAACAAGGAATTCTAAAACAAATGTCAGTATATTAAAATGACAAAATCTAGGTCTTGGCTACACATCTCCAAGAAAGCGATCTAATGGGGACAACTCAATGATAATTGGGGTAACTTAATCAAATGAAAACATCAAAATAGATGTCATTGATAACTCTTTTGAAAATCCTACTTCCATCCATATATCACATACTTTTTCCATCCACACTACCATCCCACATCCACAACATCTTAAACCCTTTAATTGGGACCAACTATATCATCCATTATACAAAGTGAAGCATTCCCATCAAGCAAAAGATTGGAATCAACTACCAAATGAAAAAACAAATGCATACTCCATACCAAATCAAAGTGAATATCAAAAGAAATATGCACCCAAATATCAAGAAGAAAGGAAAAAACTTATATAGATCCCAAAGAAAAATAGTTTGAGTAACCCAATCAAAGTGAGTCATCATAATCAGTCCATTAGTCAAAATTTGCATGTTACTTACAATAGGTGTGCACCACCTTCACAATGTCATGCAAAACTTTATTGTCTAAAAATAACATTGCTACCAATCCTAAGACTAATTCCAAATCCAATTTCATCACCCAATCCCAATGTCCCTCATTCCAATCACAATAGATCCAATCCCTCAATTCACACATTCACCTCCACAATCTCAATTAAACAATCAACAATCCTAATATCAATCCTCAACTCCACTATCTAACTCCATACGCCATTCTAAATTTAATCCAACTCCTAGAATCTATTGCATCCTTATAGTAACACTTTATAATAAGAGTTATGACAAAACTCTATCAAAATGTTTATCTTTAGACAACGCCTACCCAATCATCAAAGAGAATCATCAAGGTTGTGAATTGTGTGCTAGTGCAAAGATCCTAGCAAAGCAACTCTATCAAAAAGGATACTATTGGCATGTCACGACCAAAGAATCTATATCAGCTACATCAAATTTCCATGTACATGATACCTAAAGTCCAAAAATTAAAAAAATTAAAAATAAAAAATAGTACAAAATCAACAAAAAAATCCAAAAAACATAAAAAAAAATAGTAAAGAGAAATAGTTCATCCACTAACGAAAACCACTTCTTGTGGCACCTTGGGCAAGTATCATGATGAAAACACATTCATTGGTGTCATGTGTAAATTAACTAGCTATGTGAACCTTGAAATTGGGGACAATTTGTCACATCTATTCCACCAAAGTTATCCATCCTATCATGTCATTCCATAATATCCATCCACCATGTCCATTTAACCATGCCTCATCCATATTTATTACCCACCTTGATTTTAAAAATGATTGGGGAACACAATGCATGATCTAGAAAACCCTTGATATAGCCATCCTTTGGCCACACACCACCTACCGTCACTTAAATTCCTAGATAGCACTACCCAATGCCCATTCTTGGATCAAAACATGTTAATCCTACACAATGTAGTCATTATGCATCTCCACTTAAATCCACCCATCAAATTAATATCCTCTCCATCTCATCTAATGCATTAATTATTCTATCCAAACCACTATTATTATCTATTGGCTTGGATTATCCCTTTTTCCATTGGATCCGCCATCAAAATGACAAACAAAAGAAAACACTTGTCCAAAAACATCCCCAATCTATAGCATAATCCTCAAAAACAAAATCCATGTTGAAGCCCTTGAACCCAACTATACTTTGCTCATCCATTTAAAAATACTCATAAGTTTTTTCTTTATCTTGCTACAAGTTGTGTTCAATTTAAAATCGATATAATGAATTATCATCCCACGTCAATAATGTTATCATCATTAATCAATCAATCAATGTTTAGCTTGAGTAAAGGAAAAATCTCATACCTCATCATTAATCCTTGGATCAAACCAATCCATCCATTACCATCTTCCCATGCGCCCTTGACTTGAACATGTAATTAGATACCAACTTATGTTTTATGCATGTTTGTGGTTGCTTATTTGTATGGGTATATATTTTTTTGTTGCATATAATCCTAGTGTTCCATCCATCTCATCTTTATGGTCGCCTTCATCATTCATATGATGTGCTAACAACAATGTGCCTTTTGGTTCACTATACTATTTGTAACTTCTTAATTTTTGTGTTAATCCATATGTGCATGGCACATCATCGTCATGGTCACTTATATCATGATGCATAATGTTAAGTGATATAGAAAAATAAAGGCTACTCATTTCCAATCAAGTTATTATGACAACTTGTTTCCATCATTCATCTTCACTTATCCATCATCTTAATCATGTGTCATATTGTTGCATTACATCCTTTTGAGATTTAATTATCTTACATGTACATCCATGTAATCTATAATCTTATCATATAGTCATCATAGTGGTATCAAAAAATATGTCCAATCTTAGTCCATCATCTAGACTATCCTCGTGGCATGTACATCATCCCATATGATTTCTCTTAAGTCATCTTCTATGCACCATGAAACATATTTTCTTTATCCTTTGTCTTTCCAAGAGATCTCTTAGGTTATATTTCACCCAACAAATTTCTTGAGGGGGTGTCACTTTCACCACATCCCTAAGCAATTGGAGAAACTTGCCACCAAATCTTTACTCTATCCCACCCTACTTTTTAATCTTCTTTGGCATAATGCAACTTAGTTGCATTATGTCAAAGAGGGGAAAAATGTAGACACCTAAATCTTTCCATAGGCCTAATCAATCAAATTCATCACCTAGTTCATTCCATCACTTAAGATAATTACCCTTCATCTAAGGTTCCAAACTTAAACAAATTAATTCTTTTTTTTTTTGCTTGGTAAAAGGCCTAAGCTATATTTTATTAATAAATAGTATTACAATCTTCGCTCAGTGCGGGCACTGGTAGGAAAGAGCGGAGAGGAGAAAACCTCTGGCCTTGCCCGAGCCCACAGGTCCAGTCAGTGAGTAATAAGATTTAATGATTTACATATAATCTTTTACAAATTCTTCATTCTGGCTGATCAAAAAGCCTTTCATGGGTAGCATCTATAATTTCCATGAGGTAATGTGCTTCTGCCAAACTTCATAGTTCACTTTTGCCATATTTGCCAT
Source organism: Cryptomeria japonica (assembly GCF_030272615.1). Taxonomy (NCBI): domain Eukaryota; kingdom Viridiplantae; phylum Streptophyta; class Pinopsida; order Cupressales; family Cupressaceae; genus Cryptomeria; species Cryptomeria japonica. The sequence goes on along the minus strand of NC_081410.1, from coordinate 365,116,264 downwards.
CTTCTGATTATCTTGCAAAACAGATTCTCAAAACAATCCTTCTGCAAAACCAGTTTGTTAAATGTTAGTGTCAAAGAGAATAAGAAGAACTAATATTATCTTTGCATCCTTACCCCTATTGTTATTATAGCCTAGGTTTCTTTCATATTAAGTCAGCATCAGAAATTGTTGGCTATACTATGAAAGATTACCCAGTCTACAATAATATTAGGGGTGTAAACACTAGTCAGCAAAGGTGGCGCAGGAGAAACCCTTCAAGTTGATCAATCAGGCTAAGAGGAGGAAGGATAAGGCATCAAACATGTCTTAGGATGTTTTACATGTGTTTCAATCATGAATTGTGTGTTTGTAATAAAAGACCCCATCTTGTGAGCCAAACTCCTATTTTGGCATCATGATAAGCCAATTAGGACTTTTGGACAAAAGGGGATCAAGTGTGTGTAGGGCATAGTTATCCTAGTGGTGTTAGTGCTTCTATGGTGTTTTAGGAGGGGTTAGTCTTAACCCAAGGCATTAGGAGGTGAGAAATGACATTTTGACAACTTTGTCAAAAGTTGTCATAAGCAACTTTTATGCAATTTTTGAATTTTTGTTTGTTTGAACTCTCCCAATGGCTCTAGCCTCTTGTTTTCAGTTGAGAGAAATTGTGGAGAGGTATATATACCTTGAGGATCCAATTCCCAAGGAGATAATGTACGGAGGAAAGTTTTGATGACTACAAACTAATGAAATACTGAGTTTTTCCTGCAATTCTAGAGTTTGGTAAGGGGTATGGCATTGTATGGATTGGGATCAATTCCAAATGATGTGAATTTATTATAATAGTGAGTCACCTTTTATTTGGCTTTGGTTTGAGGTTCATATTGTGTGTTTTTCTCCTATTATTCCGATTTTGTTGTAGGTGCCCGAAAAACCAAGGTTTACCTAGGGTTTTGCTTCCCAGTGGCCATAACTTGCAATTTATCAATCTGAGACTCATGGGATTGGGTTAAATGCAAGTATGGCCGGTGTATTTTAATATTTCAAAATAATTTTGCAGGAGGAGCAAGGGAGATGTGTGTTTGAACAAACCCTAGGTAGACATCTCTATGTGGCTACCTAGTCCTTAAACAGCAAAGCTACCCTAGAAGTAAAATGGTGATGATTACAGGTGTGTAACCCTGGAATCCATGATGTTTTATGGTTCCCCACATTCTCATGGGTTTTTTCTTGTATGGGTTGGTCATTTGGATATAGTTGCTTCACAAATGGAGGCCTAATTAGCCCTTTAGGATAGTTGACCTTCACTGGTTTCAAACCTTTGTTTGTCAAACCTTGACCTTTCCTTTTGGTGAATTGTGTAAGACCAAAAAGGGTATTTGAATCTGTGATTTTTTTACTAGGGTGTTTGGGAAAGTTTGGACTTAAGGTCCCTTTGCCCGTTTCAAAGGGCTACTAGCAAATAGGCCTAATTGTGAAGGTGCTAAAGGATATAGTGTTGAAACCTTAAAACCAGTGTTTTATCTGGTCCATGTGAGTCATGTCTGACCCAAAAAAGGTGTGGTAATGGTCAACAACCCTTGGAGGCCTCATGGTGAATGATGGAGCAAATTACCCAACTTGAGTAAGTATGAGTCTTGGAGATTGTGAGATGTTGAAATAATGTTGTAGAGCCTTGCCTTGGTAGGATCCTATTTTTGTGTTGAGGGGTCAGTGTCATACATCTTGGAGTGTTTGGCAGGATACAAGGAGATCTCTACATCAAGTGGTAGCAGAGCTAGTAACGGTTTTGGTAAAGAGAGAGAGATTTGAGAAATGGCAAAGGGAGAAGAAGAAGTCCCTAGGGGACCAATCACCAACATGGAATCGTAAAAGACTGTGAGAGCAGGCCAATGCTTACAAGGCCATGCAGAAGGAGTTAGAGAGGTTGAGGGGCAGAGTAGATGGGAAGGACGATGGAGGCACTGGTAGTGGTGAAGAAGGGGATGAAGATGACATCCCTATACCGGAGGAAGAGGCGATTCCTCTTGACCAGAGGCACTTCCTTAATGCCCTCAAATCCATGGAGAGGAGAACCATGGAGCAGAAGATTGATTTGCCAACTTTCACTGGGAAGATGGAACCAGATGTAGTGGTAGATTAGATAGACTCACTGTCTAGTTTCTTTGAATGTGAAGACATTCCAGGTCACCATAAGGTGAAGATTACTAAGTCCAAGTTGAAGGGAGCCACTCTAACTTGGTGGAACTTTGTCCAAGAGGAAAGAGAGAAGGACAACAAACCCAAGATTGTTTCTTGGAAGAAGATGGTTGCCTTAGTAAAGGAGGCCTATGTACCCAAAGATTATGAAATTCAACTTCATGAGAGGAGACAAAATCTCAAGTAGAAGGAGATGGATGTGAACTCTTACACTGAGGAGTTCCAAAGGCTATGTATGAAGTCTAAGAGAAAGGAGGAAGAGAGCGAAAAAGTTGGTCGGTACCTAAATGGATTAAGGTACAACATTCAAGAAGAACTAAACCTCCTTAGCCCGGATATCGTTGGTAAATGCCATCAACTTGCCATCAAGGTGGAAGAGAAAAACAAAAGGAGGCAAGAGAAGAACAATAAAGGAAGAGGAAGATAGAAGAGGGGTGGAAGAAGTTTTTTCAGAGGTAAGGGAAATGGTTTTGGAAACCAAGGTGAAACCAATCAAGAAGGCACTAAAGGAGAGAGTTGTTCCAATAACAATGGAGGATACAATCAGAGGGGTAACTTCAAAGGAAGAAGACCACCATTTAGGGGAAGGTCTCAAGGTAGAGGTCCAATCAGATGTTATAATTGCAATAAAGAAGGGCACATGGCCAACAGATGTGTCATGCTCAAAATTTAAGGCAAGAATGGGATAAAAAAAAAAATTAAAATAACAACTATATAACAATAAGTTCCCTTACACAACATGCACTAACATGTTTTGTCATAACTATATTCGAGCTAACTCTGATACTAAAACAAGTAACGAAATTAATTTAAAATTTATTTTCGGAATACTAAATGACTTAATTTATTTTCTCCTCTAACTTAGTCAATAGATTAATTAAATCAAACTCATTAAGATAGTAGATGAAGATAAAATTAATCTCCAATAACCAATACTTATATTTTTCCCTAGGAAACTAATTAATTTAGTCTTAACTCTTAGATCATAAAAGTCTATAATCTATTCAACATTAATTAAAATAAGATTAAACTAAATCGACTAAGGTTCAATTAAATTGATAATAATTATTTTCCTATCAAGCGTAAATATTTCCCAATATCCAAATTAAACTTACCCAACTTAAAATAAAGTTCTATTAAAATTTCTAACAAAACAAATTCATAACTTAAACATAACCCCATATGTTTATAAAGAAAACAATCATAATTTATATCCTCATATTAAAATATTAAATCCAAAATTGTCTTATGCTCTTATACTATCCAACTTAATATATAGAAAAAAAAAAAGGATTATAAAAAAAATAGAGAGGTTTATTTTATAAAGTACTTTGAATTTAGGGCTTGATTAATATATATATATATATATATATATATATATATATATTAATCAAGCCCTAAATTCAAAGTACTTTATAAAATAAACCTCTCTATTTTTTTTATAATCCTTTTTTTTTTTTATCCTCTTTACCCTAGCTCTAACCAAGCTAGGGTTTTTATATTTTCTTATGCTCATTGTTTCTTGCAGGGCCGAACAATGGTATTATGCGGCGGCCATGATGGATTTGGCCGAGTTGAAGCAAATGGGGAGGCGGCGGCGAAAATCGAAAAGGGCGGCGAAGGGGGGTTTGCTCCCCACAGGGACGGCGGCGCCGTCGCTGTGGGTCGCCTCTCACAGTGGAGGTCGAGGCCTTCCACTGTGCGTTGCGGCCCACAGTGGCGGCTGCGGCCACCACTGGGGAGCCCGCACCCATCAAGCGAAGGGACCGCCCTGCGGGGTAAACCGTAGGGGCCGAGCAACAACAAAATTTTAAGTTATATCTTTTTTTATTTAAAACAAAAAAAAAAAAAAAAATTGTTTTCTTTTAATTTTTTTTTTTTTTAAATATAATTATATATATATATATATATATTCATAGCATTTATATATATATATATATATATTCATAGCATTTATATATATATATATATATATATATATATATATATATATATTCATAGCATTTATATATATATATATATATATATATATATATATATATATATATATTCATAGCATTTTTTTATACATGCAGGCATAAATACATTATTTTTCGTGATCATTTATAATAGTGCATTTTATATAAATATATATAAAATGATATACATGTAATTTGCATGTCAATAAAATTATATATTTATATAAATATATATATTTTATATGACAGCAATTTTAAAATAAATAGGTCCTAGTATTTTGATTTTAGATATAAAAAAATAAATGGATTAATAATTTCCTAATTCATTTACAACAAGGGTATACTTTTCTAAGCAATAATTATACAGGTGTTTTATTTCTACCTTCAGCTATATACATGACTAGATTTAATAGTTTTACCAGCAACTAAATAATCTAGATTTTATTTAATAAAGGTTGTATTAGATTTGTGATTATCATTTTTGAAATAAATAAATTTACAGACTTTGCAAAAATCTACAGCAACTAATAAAAAGACAGATTTGGATTATCGTATGTATAAAGTAACTGATTGATTTTAGTTAATTTCACACAGCAATTGTAACAAGTTAAATTTACATTGACTAGGTAAACTATCTATCTTAGTTACTAATTTCTGAAATAAACGAAAAGACCATTTCCAGAACTATAATGTACTAAAATGCATTTACAGAAAACAGAATTTAAATGATTTATATGTAGACTATAACATGCATGCAACTCTAATCTATTTATTTCCTTTTTTTATTTTATTCAGAATGCATAAGAATTAAATAACTTTCTTGCTTTGCAATTTGTTATAAACACATCAGATATAATATTTTGAACTTTAGAAAAATTCTAAATTTAGGAATACTCATTTCTTTTTTGCAATGAATAGCATACTAAAAAAAAATACAACTTTTAAAAGAATCGTATTTCAAAAACAATTTTGTCACTATACAATGGGTCTCTCATTTCCAATAAATGGGGATTTTTTTTCAAATAATAATTGCATTTACAAATAATTTCCTACAACAAATAACTCCTGCAACCTTCCACTTGTCCTACTCTTTTCTTCCGATAGTCCTGCATTTTAAATCAAAACTATGACCATGGAGTGCTCACCTCCCAGCCTAGGCTAACTGGTAGCCACCCCTGAGCTCGGAGAACGAAACCCTAGACGGGAAACAAACATGCAAACACCAAGGACAGAATGCACACAAATACAAACACACTCCCATCCCGGCTACACTACACCACACCTTGGTGATGACCTTTTTAAGGGTGGTAGTGGACCAATTACCCTGAGGAGAACTGTAAGTATGAAAAAGAACATGTAGCCACCTCATGGCAAACCAAATACATCAAGTATAGCAACCCCTTAAATCCTTATGCCCCCCAAGGCATTCATGCCTTATTTTCCCTCCTTATGACCCCCATTGCACAAACAAGCCATGCAGCAAGGGTCACACAAAATCCCTTGTGATCGCTCTCATAATGAGAGTCTCTCACTCGAGGGCTGTCACTTCTACCACCCACAAGATCCTCCTCTCTCCCAAGAGTAAGAGGTCTTGATGACTCCCAAAAACACATACAATACATAACACAAAATACCAAATGAAATTTCCAAGACAACATGCAAGGAAGCAAACCTTTTACACCAACATTACTTTCAAACACATGCAATAAGAAAGCCATTTTAAGAAGAATGCAACCAACCTTAATCTGCCCAAAGGTAGGTTAGTTTTGTTGAGGATGAGCAGCCCAATTCCACGGTTCTTCTCCTTCTACCCTTAGCCAAAATTCTCTATTCAAAATCTAGTCTATTCTTTTCAAAATTCCTCTTGTCTCCAAAAATGGAGAGTGGGTGATTACCCACAAATTTTCTAATTCTCGCTTAAGAAGCCCATTGTGAGAGTTCTCACAAGTTTCTAGAAACTAAAGAGGAAGGTAAGATAGAATGGGAAAGGGAACTCTCATTCGAAACGGAAGGTTTACAACTAGGTTCAAATCTTCTAATTTCAATTTTCGCACAACTTAGAAAAGTCAATTTTTAGGGTGTCTAAAAGGTCACATGGGAGTAGAAACTTGCCTAAAATTACCCTTAACCCTTAGGTATACTTTATGGGCTTTAGGAAACCCTATTAAACTACCCCTAGATGTCCATTTGACCCTTTTTTAACCCCTCTGAAGTTTATATTCGGGTCAAACCTATGTTGACCATCCCAAAGATTCTTTTCCCAAGGCATTTATGACATCACATTACATTAATTAAAAAAACTATAGTTACACCATTCCCACCAAGAGACAAATTTAAAAATTCAAACATAAATCCACACATGTGTCAAGTGACACAAAGAAAATACTTTTACAAAATTAATACATGAAATCGTGTCTCTTGTGGATTTTACATAAATCAATTAAATAACACTTAACACACATGCATCATTTACTATTACGAATAAAATACAACACAACGGGGTGTTGTCTCTCCAAATAGACAAATCCTGGCTTTACGAACATACATAGGTCTAGGTTTGGTTCTCCGTAATATTTCCATGGTCACATGGATAACTTCCTGCGCATCTGAATTTACACATTAGTAACTTTCAAATAACCACATATAATATAAATCACAGGAATAATAATACACATCATCACTTGCATACAATTTACATCTGAATAATTTAATACATCTTTTATCCAAACAATTTCACATAAGCAATTCATCCTAATTCTCATAATGTTGATCCATACTTAAACATACATCTTAATTCTATTATCATAGTAAGTCCTGCAAATTCCATAACGACATTTATCACCACAATTTCATCTTATTCAAAAATCATGTAGTGTTCTATATCATAAAGCATATAAATAAATCATCAATATATAGCAATGTTATCCAAATCATGAAATCATATAAGTTCTAAATCCAAAATGGATAAAATAAAGTATCTGTAATAGTCTCAATATAAAAACCACTAAAATGTTAGACTGAGTCGAGGTGGGGCCTCACACCCTCCCCCTCTAGGCATGAACTTCCTCCTGGAGTTCATCAAAGAGGTGGGGGTACTCTGATCTCATGCGTGATGCGTCCTCCCATGAAGTCGTAACCTCGTCATAACAATCCCACTGGACCCTAACCTAGTCTAGCTCTCGACCTCGAAGGGCCAGTGTTCGGCGTGCCAAAATACGAATGGGCTCCAAAGCTAGCTGCCCGTCTGACTCCACCTGCAAGGCATCCCAATCTAAAATATGAGACTCATCATAGATATATTTCCTCAATACTGATACATGAAACACATCGTGGATGCGTGACAGGCTAGGTGGCAATGCTAAACAGTAGGCAACTGGGCCTATCCTCTCAAGAATCTCAAAAGGTCCTACAAAGCGAGGTGCGAGCTTAGAACACTTTCCATAATGGATTTGACTCTTATGCGGTCGCACTCTCAAGAAGACTCTGTCTCCAACCAAGTAGCTACGATCTATCCTCTTTGCATCAGCATATTTCTTCTGTCTATCCTGAGCCTCTCTGAAAAGCTGCCTAATCAAATCCACCTACTATTCCATATCCCAAACTATCTCAGGACCAATAGCAACTCTGTTCTCTATGCGATCCCAACTCAACGGTGTCCTGCAAGGTCTGTCGTATAATGCCTGATAGGGTGGCATCCCCAAAGAAGTGTGATGCTCGTTGTTATAGGCAAACTCCACTAAGGGAAGGTACTCTTCCCATCTGGTCTGATGATCCATGACGTACATGCGAAGCATATCCTCTAACACCTGATTAACCCTCTCTGTCTGACCATCCGTCTCCGGGTGATAGGCTGTACTGAAATTGAGCTTAGTGCCCATAGCTGCCTGTAATGCCTTCCAAAAGGAAGAAGTGAAAAGGGAATCCCTATCAAAAATAATCTTGCGGGGCACACCATGAAGTCTAACAATGTCTCGCAAGAACACTTGTGCTACTGCTGGTGTTGTGAATGTAGTCCAGACTGGTGAAAAGTGGGCCACTTTGGTCAACTTGTCAACTGTCACCGAGATAGCATCATGGCGACGAGAAGACATAGGAAGACCAATGATGAAATCCATAGATATAGTATCCCAGTTCCACTATGGTATAGCATGAGATTGGAGCAACCCACCTGGATGGCGGTGCTCCACCTTTACCCTCTAACACTTGAGGCATCGAGCTACTATCTCAGCAATGAGCTGCCGCATTCCTGGCCAATGATATAACTGCCTCAAGTCAACATGCAACTTTTTAACTCTAGGATGCGCTACATAAGGAGCTCTATGAGCCTCTGTGACAATGAACTATCGCAATCCCCTGAAGGAAGGTATGTAAATGCGCCCTCTGTGGCGTAATAGTTCATCAGACTCCAAAGAATAATCCACATATTTCCCCTCTAGAGTAACCTGAGATCGTATTACATGACCAACCTCTACATACCATCCATCCTCTGGCAAGTGTTGTAGTATATGGTCTCTCAAATCCGTCCCCATAGATATGGTGTAAACCTCATGATGTCTCCTACTCAAAGCATCTGCAACTACGTTTTCCTTTCCTTTGATGTAGTGAACATCAAAATCATTTTCGCACAAGAACTCCATCCATCTCCTCTGACGTGCATTAAGGTTCGGCTGAGTGAAAATGTACTGAAGAATCTGATGATCAGAATGCAGCTCGAAGTGATGACCTAAAAGGAAGTGTCTCCACCTCACAAGTGCATGCACTATTGCTACGAGCTCAAGGTCATGAGTAGGATAATTAAGTTCATGAGTCTTAAGTTTCCTAGACTCGAAAGCTATAGCCCTACCATCCTGCATAAGAACTGCTCCTAAACCCTCTAGTGAAGCATCTATACAAACCATGAAGTCAGCTAAGGGATCTGGTACAACAAGGATAGGAGCACTAGTAAGTGCCCTCTTGAGTTCCTGAAAGGCCTTCTCGCACTTCTCTATCCACTCAAATTTCTTCCCTTTACGCTGAAGAGAAGTAATAGGATGTGTGACTCTGGAGAATCCCTCGACAAAACGTCGGTAATATCCTACTAAGCCCATGAAGCTCCTGACCTCTATCACACTGGTTGGCACTGGCCAATCCATAATAGCCCTAATCTTTGATGGGTCAACTGAGATCCCATCACTGGAAATAACGTGCCCAAGGTACTTGACCTCTGATCGAAAGAAAGCACACTTTGACAAACTACCAAACAACTGGTTATCCCGCAAACACTGCAATACCTGTTTCAGGTGCTCCTCATGCTCCTTCTCATTCCGAGAATATATCAGTATATCATCGAGGAACACAATTACAAAATGGTCCAGAAATGTATGGAATACCCCATTCATGAGGCTCATAAAAATAGCTAGGGCATTCGTAAGACTGAATGGAACTACGGTGAACTCATAGTGACCATATCTAGTGCGAAATGCGGTCTTGTGGATATCACTCTCCACTATTCTCAGCTGATGGTATCCTGACTTCAGATCAATTTTGGAAAAGACTTTGGCACCTTGAAGTTGGTCAAATAAATCATCAATTCTGGGCAAAGGATATCGGTTCTTGATGGTTACTTTATTTAGTTGTTGATAATCCATACATAATCGGAGAGATCCGTCCTTCTTCTTAACAAAGATGACTGGTGCACCCCAAGGGGATACGCTAGGACGAATATGACCCTTCTCAAGGAGTTCCTCAAGCTATTTTTTAAGCTCATTAAGCTCATTTGTGGTCATCCTATAAGGTACTCTAGAAACTGGCTTGGCTCCTGGTAGAAGGTCTATATGAAAGTCAATCTCTCTACGGGGCAGCATTCCAGGTAGCTCTGAAGGAAACACATCTAAATATCCCTTAAGGATAGGATGGTCGTCAAGTGATGTTTCCTTTTCTTCCTCTTCTCCTTTGTCACTAATAGTGATAGCAAAAAGCTGACATCCCTTTCGCATGCTCTTCTTAAGCTACATTGCGGAGATCATACGAAGAGACACAGGTCTCTGAATCCCGGTGATAACTATGGGCGAACCATCATCATCCTCACACTCGATCTTTTTCAGATGGCAATCCATCTTGGCTCTGTAGGCATAAAGCCAATCCATGCCAAGTACGATGCCATATGATCCAAGTGGAGTAACTCTAAGGTCTACTAGAGTGGTGGTATTGCCAATCTGCAGCTAGCACGCTTTAACCTCTGATTCCACTGACACCCTAGCCCCTAAAGCTAACTCTACCTCGCAAATGACTCCCTGTCTAGTTACCACTAGCCCACAGCGCTCCACAACCAATGGAGATATAAAGGAGTCAGTAGCTCCTGAATCAAACAAAATAGATACATTGTTACCTTTGATCATACTTGCAGACTCGATGACCGTGGCCTGATGCTCAGCCTGGTGGTTGTCAACCGCTGTGAATACTCTATGGGACCTGCCCATATCACCAATTGTCAGCTCTGAAGCGGCCATCCGTTGATTCCCTGCCATCTGCCCCTAAGGGCAATCCCTCGCCATATGCTCCATGGCTCCACATGTAAAGCAAGCACCCCGTGCCTGAAACTTGGCTCCCTGAGGCCTAGAGAAAGCCTATCCTCCTATCCTACTGGATCCATTGTACCCACCCCTAGAGGACTACTGAGTCCTCACCGGAGGTGTGTAAGGCACTTGCGCTCTTTGATCTCGCCTCTGTCCCTGAGACTGCCACTGCTTGGGCTTGGTGCCCTACTGATACTGTGGAGGCTTCTGCCTCTGGTTCTGTTGCATCTGTGGCGGAGGAGGAGGTTTGGAGAACCCCTGTGAGTTTCGGTTGTCTCCTTTCCAATGTGGTTTTTGGAATCCATAAGTCTGAGGTGTGGGGTTTCAGTTCTGAAACCAATCCCTATTGTCCTGTGGTCTGACCTGAATTTCCTCGGCTATCAGTGCCTTCTCCACGGAAACCCAAAGGCTCCCTAGAGCGGACATCCTCACTGGCTCGACTATACCAGCATTTAACCCTCTGATGAAGCGGTTTACGAGAAGTTTCTTGTCCTTTAGATAATCTACATAAGGCAACAGCTCAAAGAATTTGCTCTCATATTGGGTTACTGATAAGCCCTTTTGTTGGAGGTCATGAAACTCATCTATACGACGTTGTCTGAAATGCTCTGATAGGTACCTCTCTTGGAACCTCTCTGTGAATATCTCCCAAGTGAGAGTATCAGGAACTAATCCACATTTGTACTCCTCCTATCTCCACCAAGTGGAGGTCATTCCTCTCAGCAAATGGACTGCGACACGTGCTTTCAGGTTGCTCTCATAAGAGTGCAACACAAAACACCTCTCAAGGCTCAAAATCCATGCCTCAGCTTCTACCCCGTCGGTAGAACCTCCGAAAGACAGTGGCTGGAGGTGCATAACCTCCCTGATAAGATCCCCTGGCTCTCGATGAGCTCTCTCATAATAAACTGGTTCCACCACTGGAGGTGGTCCAAGTAGGTGCACAGACTCTGGCTCATTTCCACCCTGACTCTCTACAGGAATAGGAGCTGGGCTCCTGCTTCGTTCTCTATCAACTGATCTATGACTCCCAGAGTCTAGATTTCTAACCTGAGGGTTCTCTGCTGGAATCCTTTCCTGAACTATGCCAATTAGGTTCTAGATTGCTTCTAAGAGGTTTCGGTTAGGATCATTTTTTTGTTTAGGAGGTGCTTCTAGGTTCTCTTCCGAAACTGACTCCTCCCTAGCTACCTCTTCGTGTGCTATGTGCACACGCCTAGGACCCCTTCCGCACTTGCGAGCTTGTCGCGTCGTCGGAAGCATCCTAAGAGGAAAATAAAGTAAAATAAATGACTAATTTCTTTTAGAATAATACTTAATCAATTAAATTTAAATATCCTATAAAATCAATATAACAAAAATAATTTAAATAATCTAAAGTGAAACGTAAGTGGAGTAAGGTTCCTAGTGTGGAAACCTTGCTCTGATACCAAAATGTCATGCCCAAAATTTAGGGCAAGAACGGGATAATTTTATTTTTTTTAAATAACAACTATATAACAATAAGTTCGCTAACACAACATGCACTAACATGTTTTGTCATAACTATATTCGAGCTAACTCTAATACTAAAACAAGTAACGAAATTAATTTAAAATTTATTTGTGGAATATTAAATGACTTAATTTATTTTCTCCTCAAACTTAGTCAATAGATTAATTAAATCAAACTCATTAAGATAGTAGATGAAGATAAAATTAATCTCCAATAACCAATACTTGTATTTTTCCCTAAGAAACTAATTAATTTAGTCCTAACTCTTAGATCATAAAAGTCTATAATCTATTCAACATTAATTAAAGTAAGATTAAACTAAATCGACTAAGGTTCAATTAAATTGATAATAATTATTTTCCTATCAAGCGTAAATATTTCCCAATATCCAAATTAAACTTACCCAACTTAAAATAAAGTTATATTAAAATTTCTAACAAAACAAATTCATAACTTAAACATAACCCCATATGTTTATAAAGAAAACAATCATAATTTATATCCTCATATTAAAATATTAAATCCAAAATTGTCTTATGCTCTTATACTATCCAACTTATATATATATATATATATATATATATATATATATATATATATATATATATATATATATATATATATATATATATATATATATATATATATATATATATATATATATATATGCACAATATTTTTACAAACTTTCAAAATATTAATTTTAAATTTTATATTTTCATAAATTGATATTTTATTATGTTATATATTTTTCATTATTATAGTTATTGTTTGTATTGTTAATTGTTGTTAGCGGTGACATTGTTATAACAATGTTATTTTTTTTCAAATATAAACATATTATACAATAATTTAACTTAATTAATTTACTAGATATTTTGTTATATATATATATATATATATATATATATATATATATATATATATATATATATATATATATATATATATATATATATATATATTAATCAAGCCCTAAATTCAAAGTACATTATAAAATAAACCTCTCTATTTTTTTTATAATCCTTTTTTATTTATTTATCCTCTTTACCCTAGCTCTAACCGAGCTAGGGTTTTTATATTTTCTTATGCTCATTGTTTCTTGCAGGGCCGAATGGTGGTATTATGCGGCGGCCATGATGGATTCGGCCGAGTTGAAGCGAATGGGGAGGCGGCGGTGAAAAAGGCAGAGGGTGGCGAAGGGGGGTTTGCTCCCCACAGGGACAGTGGCACCGCCGCTGTGGGTCGCCGCTCACAGTGGAGGCCAAGGCCTTCCACTGTGGGTTGGGTCGCCGCTCACAGTGGAGGCCGAGGCCTTCCACTGTGGGTTGCGGCCCATAGTGGCGGTTGTGGCCACCACTAGGGAGCCCGCACCCACAGAGCGGAGGGGCCACCCTGCAGGGTAAACCGCAAGGGCCAAGCGCCAACAAAATTTTAAGTTATATTTTGTTTTATTTAAAACAAAATTTTATTTTTTTATTTTTTTTACTATAATTATATATATATATATATAGCATTATTTTATACATGTAGGCATAAATACATTATTTTTCATGATCATTTATAATAGTGCATTTTATATAAATATATATAAAATGATATACATGTAATATGCATGTCAATAAAATTATATATTTATATAAATATATATATTTTATATGACAACAATTTTAAAATAAATAGGTCCTAGTATTTTGATTTTAGATATAAAAAAAAAATGGATTAATAATTTCCTAATTCATTTACAGCAAGGGTATACTTTTCTAAGCAATAATTATACAGGTGTTTTATTTCTACCTTCAGCTATATACATGACTAGATTTAATAGTTTTACCAACAACTAAATAATCTAGATTTTATTTAATAAAGGCTATATTAGATTTGTGATTATCATTTTTAAAATAAATAAATTTACAGACTTTGCAAAAATCTACAACAACTAATAAAAAGACAGATTTGGATTATCGTATGCATAAAGTAACTAACTGATTTTAGTTAATTTCACACAGCAACTGTAACAAGTTAAATTTACCTTGACTAGGTAAACTATCTATCTCAGTTACTAATTTCTGAAATAAACGAAAAGACCATTTCCAGAACTATAATGTACTAAAATGCATTTACAAAAAACAGAATTTAAATGATTTATATGCAGACTATAACATGCATGCAACTCTAATCTATTTATTTCCTTTTTTTATTTTATTCAGAATGCATAAGAATTAAATAACTTTCTTGCTTTTCAATTTGTTATAAACACATCAGATATAATATTTTGAACTTTGGGAAAATTCTAAATTTTGGAATACTCATTTCTTTTCTGCAATGAATAGCATACTAAAAAAAATACAACTTTTACAAGAATCGTATTTCAAAAACAATTTTGTCACTATACAATGGGTCGTTCATTTCCAATAAATGAGGATTTTTTTTCAAATAATAATTACATTTACAAATAATCTCCTACAACAAATAACTCCTGCAACCTTCCACTTGTCCTACTCTTTTCTTTTGACAGTCCTGCATTTTAAATCAAAACTATGACCATGGAGTGCTCACCTCCCAGCCTAGGCTAACTGGTAGCCACCCTCGAGCTCGGAGAACCAAGCCCTAGACGGGAAACAAACATGCAAACACCAAGGACAAAATGCACACAAATACAAACACACTCCCATCCCGGCTATACTGCACCACACCTTGGTGATGACCTTTTTAAGGGTGGTAGTGGACCAATTACCCTGAGGAGAACTGCAAGTATGAAAAAGAACATGTAGCCACCTCATGGAAAACCAAATACATCAAGTATAGCAACCCCTTAAATCCTTATGCCCCCCAAGGCATTCATGCCTTATTTTCCCTCCTTATGACCCCCATTGCACAAACAAGCCATGCAGCAAGGGTCACACAAAATCCCTTGTGATCGCTCTCATAATGAGAGTCTCTCACTCGAGGGCTGTCACTTCTACCACCCACAAGATCCTCCTCTCTCCCAAGAGTAAGAGGTCTTGATGACTCCCAAAAACACATACAATACATAACACAAAATACCAAATGAAATTTCCAAGAGAACATTCAAGGAAGCAAACCTTTTACACCAACATTACTTTCAAACACATGCAATAAGAAAGCCATTTTAAGAAGAATGCAACCAACCTTAATCTGCCCAAAGGTAGGTTAGTTTTGTTGAGGATGAGCAGCCCAATTCCACGGTTCTTCTCCTTCTACCCTTAGCCAAAATTCTCTATTCAAAATCTAGTCTATTCTTTTCAAAATTCCTCTTGTCTCCAAAAATGGAGAGTGCGTGATTACCCACAAATTTTCTAGTTCTCGCTTAAGAAGCCCATTGTGAGAGTTCTCACAAGTTTCTAAAAACTAAAGAGGAAGGTAAGATAGAATGGGAAAGGGAACTCTCATTCGAAACGGAAGGTTTACAACTAGGTTCAAATCTTCTAATTTCAATTTTCACACAACTTAGAAAAGTCAATTTTTAGGGTGTCTAAAAGGTCACATGGGAGTAGAAACTTGCCTAAAATTACCCCTAACCCTTAGGTATACCTTATGGGCTTTAGGAAACCCTATTAAACTACCCCTAGGTGTCCATTTGACCCTTTTTTAACCCCTCTGAAGTTTATATTCGGGTCAAACCTATGTTGACCATCCCAAAGATTCTTTTCCCAAGGCATTTATGACATCACATTACATTAATTAAAAAAACTATAGTTACACCATTCCCACCAAGAGACAAATTTAAAAATTCAAACATAAATCCACACATGTGTCAAGTGACACAAAGAAAATACTTTTACAAAATTAATACATGAAATCATGTCTCTTGTGGATTTTACATAAATCAATTAAATAACACTTAACACACATGCATCATTTACTATTACGAATAAAATACAACACAACGGGGTGTTGTCTCTCCAAATAGACAAACCCTGGCTTTACGAACATACATAGGTCTAGGTTTGGTTCTTTGTAATATTTCCATGGTCACATGGATAACTTCCTGTGCATCTCAATTTACACATTAGTAACTTTGAAATAACCACATATAATATAAATCATAGGAATAATAATACACATCATCACTTGCATACAATTTACATCTGAATAATTTAATACATCTTTTATCCAAACAATTTCACATAAGCAATTCATCCTAATTCTCATAATGTTGATCCATACTTAAACATACATCTTAATTCTATTATCATAGTAAGTCCTGCAAATTCCATAACGACATTTATCACCACAATTTCATCTTATTCAAAAATCATGTAGTGTTCTATATCATAAAGCATATAAATAAATCATCAATATATAGCAATGTTATCCAAATCATGAAATCATATAAGTTCTAAATCCAAAATGGATAAAATAAAGTATCCATAATAGTCTCAATATAAAAACCACTGAAATGTTAGACTGAGTCGAGGTGGGACCTCACACCCTCCCCCTCTAGGCATGAACTTCCTCCTGGAGTTTATCAAAGAGGTGGGGGTTCTCTGATCTCATGCGTGCTACGTCCTCCCATGAAGCCGTAACCTCGTCATAACAATCCCACTGGACCCTAACCTGGTTCAGCTCTCGACCTCGAAGGGCCAGTGTTCGGCGTGCCAAAATACGAATGGGCTCCAAAGCTAGCTGCCCATCCGACTCCACCTGCAAGGCATCCCAATCTAAAATATGAGACTCATCATAGATATATTTCCTCAATACTGATACATGAAACACATCGTGGATGCGTGACAGGCTAGGTGGCAATGCTAAATGGTAGGCAACTGGGCCTATCCTCTCAAGAATCTCAAAAGGTCCTACAAAGCGAGGTGCGAGCTTAGAACCCTTTCCATAATGGATTTGATGCTTATGCGGTCGCACTCTCAAGAAGACTCTGTCTCCAACCAAGTAGCTACGATCTATCCTCTTTGCATCAGCATATTTCTTCTGTCTATCCTGAGCCTCTCTGAAAAGCTGCCTAATCAAATCCACCTACTATTCCATATTCCGAACTATCTCAGGACCAATAGCAACTCTGTTCTCTATGCAATCCCAACTCAACGGTGTCCTGCAAGGTCTGCCGTATAATGCCTGATAGGGTGGCATCCCCAAAGAAGTGTGATGCTCGTTGTTATAGGCAAACTCCACTAAGGGAAGGTACTCTTCCCATCTGGTCTGATGATCCATGACGTACATGCGAAGCATATCCTCTAACACCTGATTAACCCTCTCTGTCTGACCATCCGTCTCCGGGTGATAGGCTGTACTGAAATTGAGCTTAGTGCCCATAGCTGCCTGTAATGCCTTCCAAAAGGAAGAAGTGAAAAGGGAATCCCTATCAAAAATAATCTTGCGGGGCACGCCATGAAGTCTAACAATGTCTCGCAAGAACACTTGTGCTACTGCTGGTGTTGTGAATGTAGTCCAGACTGGTGAAAAGTGGGCCACTTTGGTCAACTTGTCAACTGTCACCAAGATAGCATCATGGCGACGAGAAGACATAGGAAGACCAATGATGAAATCCATAGATATAGTATCCCACTTCCATTTTTAAGCAGAGATAAATGTTGAGTTCCTATGATTAGATATATTGGTTATGTTAACTGGTATTATCGGTAATACAAGTTGCGACCCGATTGTGCCAGGCTAATCTCATGATGGTTTCCTATCTGTCTCTCAGTATAAATTATGATTGTTTTCTGATAACTCTGACATATCTCCATCCCCAAAATGCCCTGTTGTAATGATTGTGGGAGTGATGATTACCTTTTCATGATTGTCGGTTCATCTTACTTCCTAACCTTATCAATATATAATTGCTCAATCGGTCAAGTAGTATCTTCATGATGATTTCTAGCATATGATTTTATATATATGTGTGTGTGTGTGTGTGTGTGTGTGTATGTGTGTGTGTGTGTGTGTGTGGGCATATATATCTATATGTATACACATATACACCTATATATATATATATGTATGTATATATATATATATGTATATATATATATATGCATTTATATCTAGATCTATATTTATATATCTATATATGTATGCATATATATATATATGTATGTCTATATAGATATGGGTATATAATCTTGTTATATGTGTATAGATGAGCATATGTATTTCTGTCACATCTGTGAAAGTTCCAACCCTATTTTGTCTTGTCATATCCACTGTGGGGTTGTTGCTTGCTCTTTCTTTTATTCTTTGTTTGCCTTATATCCTAGTATCTCCAGCTTGCTACGAGTTCACACCGTGTCCAAATGGTCATGTTTTGGCGTATGATGATGCCTATGCATATCTATATCTTATATAGATCTATATATATATATAGGTCTACATATATATCTATATGTATATTTACTTATTTCGGCATATATATATATATATATATATATATATATATATATATATATATATATATATATATATATATATATATATATATATATATATATATATATATATATATATATGTATGTATGTATGTATATATGTATGTATGTATATAAATATATATGTATGTATATATATGTGTGTGTAAGTTTTAAATGTATATATGTTTGTGTGTGTGTGTGTGTGTGTGTGTGTGTGTGTGTGTGTGTGTGTGTGTGTGTATTTGTTTGTATATAACCATGTATGCATACCATCATACTTTGTGTATATTCTTACGCATCTATAAAGGTCTATTTGGAATCAAAGGAGTGAGCTTTTCTCTAAGAATACTATTGATAGGTATATATATGATTATATACACATAAATTTGTATATGTGTCCATATATATCTATATATGTAGTTGTATATGTGTCCATATATATCTATATATATAGTTATATATGTATACGTGCATCTATATATGTATTTGCTACCATATATATGCACGTGTACACATGTAATTATATAAATACAAGTATATACGTACATATATACTGCTATTTGTGCATATATATGTATACCTTCCAATATGTGTATGAATGTCTTATTTTTAGGGTTATGTCTAAATCCCTGCTTGCTTATGAGTATCCTGGTCTGATTGCCTATATGTTAATGATGTGGTTCTATTTGTTCCATCTACCCCTAAATTAGCTAGATTATCTGCCAATGTGTTAGCTTCCCTATATATGTGATTGAGTGTGTAATATGAGAAGCTTTCCATTAGAGAAAGGGCTGTATCCAATAAACTTTTGAGTTCCCAATTTGGCATTGTCCTAGTCCTCATTGCATTAACTATGATGGTCGAGTCCCCTTCTATTTCCAATTTAGATATTTTTAATTGTTTGCATAGGTTTAAACCTCTATTAAACTCAACAATTCTGCCTTATTGTTAGTAAAATGCCCTGGATATCGGGATCTCAATCCAATACATATCCCTTCATGTGAGTGGATTATACATATTGCCTCTGCCTCCCCTGGATTGCCTCTAGATGCTCCATCAAAATTGAGTTTGCAACATCCAGCCTCTGGGGGCACCCATTTGCATGCTTTCCTAGCATCGGTCTTGTCTTTGTTCCCCTTCCCAAAAAAAGGAGGGATTTTGATCCCCTTCCACTACTTTTTGGTGTAGTTATCCCAGTCTGTAAATGTCTTATCATGTTGGGGAATGGTCGTATTCCTACTGTTGGAGGTTTCTGTGATGGAGGCTTCTATATTTGCTATCAAATTCTCTACCTTCATTTCTATCTCTTGGAAGATTCTCATTTTCCTCTCCTTCCAGACCTCCCAGATTACTGTTGTTGGGCTACATATCCATAAATTGTGGAAGATGTTATTCCTTTTGATGATTGGCCAACTTCTGAGCCAATCCTTTAGGTGAGGGATACGGGCACCTGACCAACCTAGTTGTGCCATCAGCCAATACCAGCATTTTTGTGTGTAGTTACAGGTTGTGAATATGTGATCATTTGTTTCTTCATCTTTCTTGCATTAGAAACAAATTGAGGGTCCTTCATAGCCTCAGAGTTTAAATTGCTCTATAGTTAGGACCTTCCCCTGAAATGTCGCTCAGGCAAATAAGCTAGCTTTTGGGAGACTGAATATGTCCCAACATATTGTGTTAGGGATATAGTCCTTGATATTGTTTGCCTCATCATATATGGTTTTGAAACCATCTTTGTAGTTGTATTGTCCATCCTTTGATCTTGACCATATAAGCTCATCTGGCCCAAGTCTGAGTGTTATTATTCTACCCTCAAGAATTTGCAACAATTCTTGGTCTTTGTTGTCCACCAAGAATGAGAGCATGTTTTTCCATTTTCATCCCATTGTCGATTTTGGTGCCAATGTCATGTAATCCCTTACATGATTACCCCATAAAGATTTTATTTGGTCCTTTATGCTAGTTGTGTTCATCAGATTGTCTATTGAGGGGTAGCCCCCCTAGGAATCTTCCCAAAACAAGGCGGTTTTACCATCGTGAATATCCCAGGATAGGTGGTTTTCTATGAGCGATCAGCTTTCTTTTATAAAGTTCCAGATTCTAGATTCCTTGGGTGAGTTTGTTTCCCTAAATACTGCCTCTCTCTGATTTTGTGATATGTATTTGCTCCTAGGGATTCTGGCCCATTTGGCTTCTCAGGATGTGTACATTCTCCATGCCAATTTTGCCTCTAAAACCTTATTTTGCCATAGTGATTTTCTTATTCTTGTGCCTCCATCACTCTTTTCTCGACATATCTTGTCCCATGATATCAGTTTCATTTTTTTCTTATCCTCTGCACCATTCCAATAGAAATCTATGATTGTTTGAGTTAATTTCTTATAGGCCGCTTTTGGAAGTGGTATACATGATAGAAGATAGATAGGCATTGCTGCTAAGACTATTTTTATGAGGGTTAATCTACCTACCCCTATTAGCCATAAGGCTTTCCAAGATGAAAGCTTCTTCCTCACCCTTTCAATCAGGGGATCCCAGAGTTTTTTGGTTATGATACCTTTGTCTAGAGGCATCCCTAAATACGATAATGGTAGATGACCTATTTTGTACCCTAGACACAAAGCTATTTTGTATTCCTCATGTGCCTCTATATTGAAAAAGAATATTTCTGATTTCTCCTTGTTTACCATCTCTCTGGAAGCCAGCCCATAAGATTGTAATATTTTCTTGATTTCCTTAGCTTCCTTTAACTGTCCTTTCCCCATAATCATTGTGTTGTCAGCAAACTGTTGATGGGTACATGGATCTACCCCTCCAGTGATCTGAATCCCCGTCAGTCTGCTAGACCTTTGTGATGCATCCAAGCTTCTACCTAAGGCTTCAAACATAATTATAAATAAGAATGGGGATAAAGGGTCCCCCTATCTGAGTCCCCTGGATACTTCAAAGAAGCCTTATGGTTTCCCATTTAGTAAGATAGAGAACCTAGGGTTTGATATGTAGAAGTAAACCCAATTGATCTATTGTTTGTTAAAGTCAAAGGCCTTCATGCAGCTACAAAGGAAATACCAATCCACTTTGTCATAAGCCTTTTTGATATCTAATTTTATCAACATATTAGGTTGCCCTTGGACCTAACAGGAGTGGATAGCTTCCTATACAATAATAATTCCATCCAAAATTGATCTATTGGGTACAAAGCATGTTTGTTCTTCTGATATGATGGCAAACAGTAGTTTTTTTAGTCTATTGGCCATGACCTTAGCTAGTAGTTTATAAGTCATGTTACATAAAGAAATGGGTTTGAATTATTCTCACTTTGTGGGATTCTCATTCTTTGGAATTAAGGCCAAAAAGGTGTTATGATCTCTTTTAGGAATTTCCCTGCATTGCGGGCCAATTCCAAGGCATTAGTAACCTTGTCCCCTAAGATGTGCCAGCATTTTTTTTAAAAACTAGCAAGGAAGCCATCCGGTCCAGGGGCTTTGTCTCCTTGAAATTGTGCCAAAGCCATTTTGACTTCATCATGGGTGATTTTAGAGTTTAACATTTTATTATCACCCTCTGTTATTAGTTTGGGTATGTTACTTAATAAGAATCTATTGTTAGGGAGGTTTGAGTGTTCCCAGTTGTTGAGAATATTTTTGAAGTACTTGTTTGCATCTTTTGCGATCAAATCTTGATTCGTAATGATCTGATCACTGTCATTGGTGATTTGAGTAATCTTATTTGCTGCCCTTTTCATCTTGACACTGTTGTGAAAATATTTGGTGTTTCTATCTCCATCTTCTAACCATGTCTCTCGAGATTTATGTTTCCAGTATATCTCTTCTCTGGCTAGAATGCCTTCAAATTCGCATAAAAGCATTTTCTCAGCGTCGTATGTTTCAGAGGTCATCCCGTTTTGCATCACATCAGTGTTTATTGTCTCCAGCTCTTTCTCAATTCTTGACTTCTCCTCGAAGATGTTTTTTAATTTATTTTTGTTCCAATCTAGTAATTTACGCTTAATCTCTTATAGTTTGGAGACCAGACAGTACATTTTAGATCCTACAAAGACACTATCCTTCCACCATTTTTGTATGTTGGGGAGGAAGTCTTCGTGTGTAAACCACATTTTTTCGAACTTAAAGGGACACCCAATTTGCTTTGTTTCCCCCATAAGTTCTAAAAGTATAGGGTAATGATCAGAGCCTGACCATGGTAATACTATAGTTTTTAGTTCTGTTTTGAGATCGGTTAGATCTCCTTTAAAGAAAAATTGATCAAGTGTTTCTGCAATGTTGGAGAAATCTTTTCTTCTGTTATTCCATGTGTGAAAACCCATCTCAGTTCTGATTTCAAGTAAGTTATTGTTACTTATCTAGTTTACGAAGTCTTTTTGTGGTTGTCTAATGGTTTTTATACCACCACTTTTATCAGATGAGTACAAGATGGTGTTGAAATCACCACCTATGATGATGTGTTTTTGATCCTAAGTATTTAAGTAGTGTTCAATTTTTAGCCAAACTAATCTCTTTTTATCTGTTAGAATTGGGCCATATTCATTAATGATAATAAACTCAAGATTGAGGCTAAGGGCTCTTACTTTGCCAGCCATCCAATTTTGCATCTTGGTTTGACATGTGAATGCAACTGCATTTTTTCTCCACATTACACCCTATCCACCCGATGCCCCTGTAGATTCCACCGCTTCCATCTACCATTGGGTGAATTTTCTACTAAAATTGTTCATATCAGTCTTGCCTAGTTTTGTTTCGTGTATCATAACTAGGTCCATAGCAGATTTCAGTATGCTTAACTTAATCAGTCTTTGTTTGTTAGGGGCTCCCAAACCCCTAAAGTTATATGTAAGTATGTTTACACTTCTACGAGAGGGAGGGAGGATTTTCCTTGCCCCAATAGTGTTGTGATTTTGGTCTGCCCCTCCGCATCCTTGTCCATCTTCCTTTTGTCTAAAAAAGACTTCCGACCTCTTTTGTTGCTCATGGATTTTCCACGGTCAAGAGTTAATTTCTCACCTCCCATCTGGAGGATACCTCTGTTTTGTGGGTTGGTTGAGCTATTGTCTAACACTATGATATTTTTCGTTACCTACATATTGATCAATTCATTGATAATGAATTCTCTTTCCTCATTTGCATTCAATCCTTCCACAACAGGGGATTCCTCCAGAGTGGGAGAGGTTGTGGTTGTATCCTCTTGAGCCACCTCAGTCGGGTTGGTGATTAGTGAGGGTTTTTTGGGGGGGGTCTGAACCTGTTCTATATTGGAGATGTTGACATTATCTGCCCTATTTGTCAGAGCATCAATGAGTACTTCCTCGGCAAATTCTTCAGCTAGTTTCCCCATTAAGTTTTCTATAACATTGTTCAGTTCTGCTTGGATTCAGTCCTCATTATCATAAACCTGAGTTTCTATGTTGTTATCGGCTTTGTCTGGACTGTTACTCAAGGCCGGGAGAGGAGGCGGGGTTGGGATATTATCATTCTCTCGTTGACTAGTGTTTATAATGAAGCCACCCCTGTCATTATTAAATTGGATGTTTATTTTATCATTTGAAGCTCTTTGGTTATCATTTACTATTTCCTACAGCTTCTGCAGATTAGGGTTTGACCTTTTGCAAAAAGCTAAATCTTTTGCTACTAGGCCAATGTACCATATCGGTTTTAGATTTTAGATGCCATCTATTGTTTCTAAGATTATGTTTTTTAGATCTTCCATGCCCTTGTTTACTTCTATTAGTATTTTTATGTCAAATTTATCCGACCAAATTTTTTCTACCGCTATGAATTTACCCAATTTATATAAGGATTTTAGCATGCATTAATTCTACAGGAACATTGTGGATTTCTACCCATTTTGATACCATTTTAAATTCATATCCATTAGCATCGAATTTACGTTGCCAATCAATGAAATTGAAGTTTGTACCTTTGTAAAAAACATATTCTTCATGCAATAGTTTGGCCTTCAAAGATTTTTTGTAGCATTCAATGTATAGAAAATTATTTGCTAGGGTTGTGATACTTACTTGGCCGTGGAATGTTGTTTTCCACCATTCCACAATTCCAGTGAGTGGCTGATTATTCCCTCCCCATTTCACAAAGAGCTTGTGCCCTCTGCAATATTTATTTAAATCCATTGCTTCTCTGGGGTTCGAAATTTTGATGAACTTCGGGTCAGGTTTTTTCGCTACTAGGGCACCCTCTCTCCTTGCAACATGATGGAGCGAGTTCCCCAGCTTCGAGACTGGCAATGATTTGGCAAATTTGGGGCCATAAAATGGCAATGCCCTTCCTCCATCCTTAGCGGGTCTTCTATAACCCTCTGCTTTGTAGGTATGTGGACAGGTATATTGTTGTGGCTTTCGAAGGGGATGTCCGAGGCTTGAAGAATTTGCTCGAAAACCTAATGGTATTATGTTTGCTTTGGTGGCGCAGTCGAGGATTCAAGAAGTGATGGGGGTCACCCACGTATTTGCTTGTTCTGCAGCCCTAGCCTCCCTCTTCTCTTCCCTAGCAGCTCTTTTGCCCAATACCAATTGCCATGGGTGGTTATGTGCAGATGCTTCCCTGCCGGATGGAGGTTTGCCCATCATGTCGCAGTTCCTGCCCTAGTATGGGTGATGGTCGTCGAGATGTCAATGTGCAGAGCTCCTCATCATTCTGCTTGAACATCAATTATTATCTAATTAAACACCTTTTCCACCTCCTCACAATAAATTAATAAATAAATAATATTCATTCTCACCTATTATCCATCTCACAGGTGGCTAAGATAATTAAATAATATTAATTATTTAATTATTCCTATATTCTCTCAACACAATCCAAGAATACAGGGGACAAGAATACTTGTCCATTAGTTCCACCATTTTCTCCAACAAGGCCAAGAATTTAGCCTCACTAGATGCGCATATTCCTTATTCCTCTCATGGTCAAAACAACTTACTAAGTTTAGTAAGTTAATCTTAGTCATTCACATTCTAACTGACTTCATCTCATCCCTCCATTCCCTCATTGATATTAAGGAAATCCTCTCTAAAATGCTACATTGTTGATCTTGTCTTTAGATCTTGACCATCCATTCATCATTTCCCAAAATCTATAAATTGAGACACATCCTCTCTAATTTTTATTCATCGTCATTTTTTATGTAGTATATGTTGTCTAATCTTGTAGTCTTCAAGCAAAGGAGTGTTTGTTGTGTTTGTTTGGACTTCATTATGAGCTCCATCAAGAGATTTTGATTTGGTTTGAATAGGAACTTTCACAATTTTATTTTTTTTCATTTGCATTCAAATTTGAGCATTGCAAGGAGCTTCCACTCCCACAGAAATATTTTACATAGATCCCAGTAATGAATAAAAACAACCACAAGGACATAGAGGAACACTTCATAATTCATGATACCAAATAATTAAGGCCTTAGCCCCTATATTTACACCACTCTTCTAACATAAGAGAAAACTGCAAAGCACTTATGCCAATATCACATAATTATGTCATGTATCATAACGCTAACAAATATTATAATTGCCTTCACAAATTTATGTTTGACTGTCCCACAAGGGCACAATTACATCATAATTTAGTAGTACAATAGAAAATACAACAAACATCATTCTAAATACATATGAATTTGACAAATATCAACCATATTTAGTGAAATTTGTAAATGGATAAACATTTAAATGAATCCGATAAGACTTTGCAAACTCAAGTATGACAAAGGTCTGCAAAGGTTAGGATAACTTTCACATATCTTAGAATATCTAGGCAAATAACAATTCTCGTAGTAAGTTGGGATGTTGTATGGGGAAAATGCTCTCCATGAAAAATGGCTGGCAACTTTGGTGGCTACCATACAAAGCTTACTAGGAATTATGCAAATAATGTTCAAACAAAAGTCAAGAGGCTAGGCTAACAAAATTTTATAGATAAACACCATAAATATCATTGAATTAGAAGATTGGTTATCTATATTTGGTCACAAGCTTGAACTAAAGTACTTAGGACATATACAACATAAAACAAACAAATACTCAAACCATGACTCATGCCCCCAATAACAACTCCATTTTGTTGGTGCTCCAATCTCGCCTCTTGCAATTTCATAAACTCAAAAATACTCTCAAGGACACTTCAAGTACAAAATTTAACAAAGCTTTATCAACAAATTAGAAGATCTAAACCAATTGACAAGAGTTGGTACAAATCTTCTAAACTTTAGACTTTGCTAAGCCTAAGAGAGTTTTCCTACAGATACCACTATACAATTACAGAGAAATGTTTCAAAAATTCTTTAGACAAATACCAAATTTTTTTAACACACATATAAACCAAAATCTATCACTAATTACTTCTTATGTTAGCCCTTATGATAGATAGCTTAGGATCTTACTAGGAAACAAAAAATGCAACCTACAAGGTTACTATTTTCCAAGAACTTCATAAGTACTCTACAAACAAGTTCTTTGAAACACTTTAAAGATAATTATAGGCTAAATGGATTTGATATAAAGACTTGCAAATTCAAGTACCACAAAGGTATGCAAAGGTTAAGATAACTTTCACATATCTGAGAAAATCTAGGCAAATAGCAATTCTCACAGTGACTCTAGATGTTGCGAGGGAAAGATAATCTCCATGAAAAATGGCTCACAACTTTGGCCAGCTAGCATATAAAGCTTACTAGGATTTATGCAAATAATGTTCAAACAAAAGTCAAGAGACTAGTCTAACAAAAATTTATAGATAAACACCATAAATATCAATTTATAGTTGGTCACAAGCTCGAAGTAAAAGTATTTAGGACATACACAATGTAAAACAACAAATGCTTATACCATGATTTATGCCTCCAATAACAATGCTAGTTTGTTGCTGCTCCTAGATTGCTTCTTGCAATTGCATAAACTCTCAAAAACATTTCAAGTATAATACCAAGCAAAGCTTTATCAACAAATTAGAAGAAGATACAAACCAATTGACAAGAGTGTGTACAAATCATCTAAACTTTAGACTTTGCTAAGCTCAAGAGGGTTTTGATATGGATACCACTATACAATTATAAAGAAATGTTTCAAACTCTTTAGATAAAAACAAAACCCATTCAACACGTATAAACCAAAATCTATCACTATTACTTATTGTGTTAGCTCTTTTGGTAGATAGCTTAGGATCTTAGTAGCAAACAAAAAATGCAACATACAAGGCTACTATTGGCAAGAACTTTAGGAAGTACTATACACACAAGCTCTTTCAAACTCTTCAAAGACAAATATAGGCTGAATGTAAATAAATATTGTTATTGAGAGGACATTATTGAAATGAGAAGTTTGATCGATTGTATCTCAAGGCTGATACCATTGGTCCATGGACAATAGGGTCAAGTTTCGATGTGAGCAATTATAGTGTTACAATTTCTTTAACTTGGTGGTTAGATATGAATCAACACTTTTTGAGATCATGTGTATAGGGAAATATCAAAATACTACTCAATATATAGTAACACATTTATCACATAAAGATTCTTTGTAATCCACTTTTGATCCACAAAGTTTCATGTATTGTACGGAAAAGTTGTTTACATTCAAAATTTACCTTAAAGCTAATCAGCTACAATAACCAACCAACAAATGTAATGAGACAAAATTGTCGCCTAAATACTATATTATCAATGAACTACTTGTAGATCAAGTTATCTTGCTTTTATATTTCTTAAAAGACCTTAAAAATTGTATTACAAGCAAACTCCAAAACAAGACATGCAAAATTTATACCTAAGAATTAACTTGGCATAATGATACCTAAGACAAATGACGATCAAAATATCCTTAACTCAAGAAAGAGAGTCACAATATATAACCCATGAACAAGACACCCTATCAAGATTAACACTTGCCTTGCTCAACAATTTATCAAAGCAACATTGGCTCTCTTGATCGCTCTCTCAAGGTATGCTCCAACAAGAACTTTTTCAAAAAACTTGTTCCCCCTCTACAATTATTTGCCCCATCCACTACTTTTGTCAATGGTGTGTTGTTTGAAGGCATTTGTGTGCCTATTTTGGCTGGTCATGCCACTACCTTTCGTGTTGTGGGGGGTTTTGGTTGTTGCAAGTGCTCTCATGCACCCTGGTTCACTTATTTCATCAATGCAAGCTCCTTATGTTCACCTTGATGGCTCTCTTCCTAACTTTAGTGCTAATTGCTTGTGTGCCCTTGGTACATGTACCCACTCATGGATTCCAGCAAGGTCCCCTTGCCCCATATTCAAATAGTTGACATTGGAGCCTCTATGGCTAGTTGTGCCCGTCTTTGTGAGAATGTTGCTTCTCCGGACACCTTACTAGCTATCCTTGCTAATCATCAACGATCATTCACTAATGTTGCAAGTGTTGGAAGTGTTGCTCTTCTACTATGAAATAAATCACATCCCACCTCTTTTGCTAAATCTTCCTTGGTGATGATTTTTTGCCAAGATGTGTTGGAAAATGAAGACTTCTATCTACAAATTACCTTGGGGTTTTGGATTCTCAAAGGCCAATCGTCTAGGGAAAGATTGAGCTTTGCTCCCATGCAAGGGGTTTCTTTCTTATGTCTTTTGACTCTTCAAAGGACAAGGACTTGGTGCTTGATGATATAGGTTGTGGTTGTGGGGTGGCCACTCCTTTGATCAAGCCTTCATCTACTTTCTTCAACCCCCTTTCAGAATCTCTAAATGTCAAACCTGTGTGGGTGCACCTTCCAAATCTCCCTCTCCAATTTTGGGAGGATTCATGTTGAGGCCATAAGCAACACTATTGTATATTTCTTGAAGCTTGACTCAATCACATCCTTCATAGGGCATTCTACTTTTGCTCATATTCTGGTGGACATTGATATCTCCAAACCTCTTCGTGAGGATGTGGTTTTGACGGTGAGGGATAAACATTGGACTCGACTATTTGACTGTGGGGTCTCCCCTTCAAATGCAAACAATGTTTTACCATTGATCACCTATTTTTTATTGTCCTCTCTATGGATGCAAGGGCACAATGACATGGTTGAAGAATGCATGCAAAGATAGCTTGTTTGTTCATCCCCCTAACTCCCCAAGTGATGGTTCCTCTTAAGAATACACGTCTTCTTGGAAGGTTAGTACTCCTATGCTTGATGCAGCTTGAGCATGCCCTACCTCATTTGCTCCATCATCTCTCATTGAAGAATCCCAACCACCACCTACTTCGATCACTTATCCTACTTTGCCTTCGACTTTGGATTTGCTTCAGCCTACTCATGGTGGTAGTTCATAGATTCCATCCACATAATCAAGAAAGAGTAAATATCTGACAAGGATCATCCATGGAGCACATCAAACCAATGTCTAAAGAATTTAAGTATTAGCAAGCATCCAAGTCACATCTAAACAAGCCACATATACCCTAGGCTTTGTATCATTCCTTCAACAAAGTAGGCCCACCATTGTATCAAAACATCTATAGCTTTAATTTACTTGCCTCATGGACTATAAATCTATGGCTGTAATTTTAAGGTGCCATGTGGATGGCAAAACACGCCTTCAAAAGACCATCAAGAAGGAACTTATTTGTCAATACCTTTGATGAAAAACAAAGCAGACTCGCCAATAAATTCCAGGGACGCAGCTAAAATGGCTCCAAAACGGGGTTATAAAACTCGTGTTATTGACTTTTTCGAAAAATTTCGAAAAATCAAAGCCGCAGCTAATTTTGCTGAACACGATCAATGACCTGTAATTTTTGCAAATTTCGTATTATTGACTTTTTGTGCTATTGACGTGCAGTTTTGGAGCGAGTTTAACTGCAGCCAAATTCCAGATGGTATCATCTTATTTGTCTCAAGAGATCTAAGTTCTGCATGGGACCCACTTTCTTCATCTATATGTTCATCGAAATCACCCAAAAACCACCAACCATCCTAGTGTGTCATTACTAGGACAAATATCAAAATAAGGTCAAAACAAGAAGATAACAATTCAGGAAGACAAAACCTCAAGAACAAACCAAAAACATCTGAAACATGATTTTATAGAATTTTTACAGGGCTGAGACCACACCAACAAATTCAACAGCCAATTTCAACTAAAATATTTCTGGCTACAGACAATGATAATACTTAATAGGCTTTACAGGTGCATTACGATTCTCAATTACAATATCAAGACTGCTTTGTAGAGTTATTGACTATACTTAAATACAAATTTTGACTTAACTATTTCAGGATTATAAGTAATACATGTCCTTTAAGTACAGATATGGCAAACCAGATTATAAGACTCATTAAAAATCTACTCGGAAAGGGAACTCTTTAACCACCATTGTTTAAACACTCTTTCACCTTGAAAAGGAATAATTTATTGGAACTCATGAATGCTATGCAAAAATATTGCATGCTTCTTCAATTGATTGCTTAGAAAAGAGAAAGCAAACTGCTGAAAAGCTATATACTGTTCTATCCAATTTCAACTTCTGCAAGAAAATGCAATAATTAAATTTTAATTTATACCATTGTAAGATGTAGTTTATCTCAATGACCACAAACAAAATAGTGGGTGCGAAGCAGCTTGTGCCACATATATATGAACTTACAGAAGCAACATGTAAAAATTGCATTTAACAAATGTCTTTATCCGTATCCTCCTCTTTTGATTCTCTTCATAGGCCGATATCTTAACCAAAATTTAGGAAAGGACAAAGTGGAACACAGCTAACTGTAACATTCAATTACAACAGCCTGTTTTCAAAATAGATGACCACTTTTGTATCTGGCCTCTGCTAGTCCCTTTAAAGAGCAATGAATGAAGTGTAATTTGTTTCATTGTGTTTCCAAGAGGAAAGAAGAGGAATAAGATATGTTCATGATCGCTGACCTCTCCACTTACCATTGGTGAACAAGCATTTCAGCTGACAAATCTTCTTTGTTCTGAGTAGACTGATTTCAGATAGTATTGATTGGAAAAAAATAAAAGAATGTGATCAATTTACACTGAAGCAAATTAGACGCTTTTTCAGTTGTATACAGAACTGTATGATAACAAAGTCACATGTCATAGTCTGTCTCCTCCAT
Source organism: Cryptomeria japonica (assembly GCF_030272615.1). NCBI lineage: Eukaryota > Viridiplantae > Streptophyta > Pinopsida > Cupressales > Cupressaceae > Cryptomeria > Cryptomeria japonica. Next base: position 365,084,604 of record NC_081410.1, on the reverse strand, counting down.
AAACACCTCATACTTGGTTCCTTTCAGTTTTTTGTAGACCTCATCTCTGTTTTCAATCTGCTCTGAAAGCGGTAGCGTGTGAATTTTCACCTGACGGCTCTCTAATTTATGTGGGGGCACTTTGAGAAACTCCTCCACCTCCCGCATCTTCTGAAAATTAACAAGGAAGATTGGTATTAGCCCAAAGAAAACAAGTAGCAATTTTCATGCCTTGGTTTTAAACTTCTAAATTATTGAAAAACCTAAAACTTGTAGCAAGTTTTTAGGAAATGAAGTAACAAAATAAGGCAATATTGAGTTTGATCATATAGACCACTTATAGCAATGCTTTGAAAATACCATTTGATCTTTTATCAAGTCCTCATAATACAATATCATATGACGAGTGCTTTTAAAGAACTTCACAGCATCGTCTGTCACTTCCTCAATACGTTGCAGATTAGTTTGTAAGAAGGTCACATTGATTAGAGGCTTATATGCAGCTAGCAGAACTGCCTGGAAAAAACAAAATAACTTAGAATTTTTAGGTCATTGCCATATCAACAATTTACTGTGTGTGACTAGCTTCCTAGGACAACATAGTAACAACCCCATCATTGTGCTCAAGGAATCTGCAAAGAGAAATAATTGGTTTCAGAGCCATTTTATACAAACCTCTTGCTTTGAGTGCACATGGGATTTGTGTGTCCCATTCAGTTGCTTAGCACTGCGGTCATAAGCATTTGCTAAGACAGAGATCAACCGACGTAGAATATTACGCCTAAACAACAATATGACAGAGACGCCCCTTTTCTTAAAATATTCTACCACTTCTCTGTTGTATTCCATTGCTCCCTGACATGTCAGTAGAGAGAGAACTGTGAGACATGTTTTTAAAAAAGTAGCTACTACAAAGCAGAGTTGTTCAAAAGCCTCCAATGCACAAGGTAATTATGGTAAACATAGAAAAAGACCTCAAAACTATCGTATTTTACCAAGCAGGTGGATGTAATCAAGAACATCTATTTAGAAAAATATTCACCGAATAGTGTATTAAACCAATTTTTGCATTTGAACTACATCAGCCATTCAAAAGTGCATACATGTAAAATCAATTTGGCTGCGGCTAAACTGGCTCCAAAAAGTCACGATTTCCGCATAACACAAAGGTTAGTCGAAAATTACAGATCTTGGTCGTGCTTGGCAGAACTAGCTGCGTATTTCAATTTTCGGAAAAGTGGAAAAGTGTATAACACGAAGGTTAGTGGGCCATTTTGGAGCCAGATTAGCCGCGTCCAATCAATTTGGTCTTATTAAAAGAACACCTAGTTTCTAATAGAAAATATAAGACTGCATACAGAAAAATAATTTCTATGACACAATACACTAATCATTCAATAGTAAAAATGGGTTTTTGAATTTTTTATCATGGCATTAGGTAGAGAGATGCAGAAACTGTCTTTGAAGAGCAAAAGAATTACAAGAACCTAAAAACAGACATCAAATATTCACAGAGATAGATGCAGACTGTCTGGATATTACTCTCGGCATCATCAAAGGTACAGCTGAGATTTAAATGAGAAAAATTTTGTCTGCAGGTTCAATAGTTCCTGGCCCTTCCCAAAGCTAATATAATGTACCAAAGCTAAGAGTATTATAGTGTATTAAGTGAATAAATAATGTATCAGGGTGCACATACTTTGTCTATCATCCACTAGTTAATTAGAATAGTAGTAATCATCCAACATGTGCGGGTAAGTGGTAGTGGTAGGTAGTTGAGTAATAAGTAATAAAGAGACTCATATAAGGATGTCAAGATTATTGTCTGTGTTTGAGTCTCTTATTGAGATATAGTGTGATGTGGCCTCCTTCAAATAAGGAATATTGTATGGCGTTCCCTTACCTCAACAGTTTGATTCATTTTCTGAATACATTTTGATTTGAATATTTATATTATTGAGTTGTGAGATCTTTTTTCTATTATTAGGTTATTTATATTATTTTACATGAGGTTCTTAAGAGTTGGTAGCAGAGTTATGTCAAAGGAAAAGTTAAAAGAAATTTTTGCTGGTGATTTTTTTTATTTCGAGCCTAATTTCTTGCAAAGACTTGTGTGACTCACATAGGTCTTCCAAAAAAATGATTCTGAATTCACATTAAAGAAGTTATCACGTTAAAAAATTGGATCAGTATCAAAGAGATATGACAATCTGAAATTGACCCTATGATTCTGATTTCCCAGACGTTTTTACGTGCAACTTCTACAAAAAATACATATTTAGCAATTTGGTTGAAGAAATCTTGTTTTATTTTATTTGCAAGTGAATAGAAATATTTAAATCTATTTTTCTACATTATTTTCTTTTTAGATCTATTAAAAAGGATAATTTTTTTGAAAAAATATTTTTTTGAAACCCTAGTGTGCATGGAGATACCTAAGTTTGAGGGAAGTGGTGACTCCTATTTAAAAGAGCTTGTGGTCAAAAGACTATGGAAAAAACATATTTATTACAATTTAGAAGGCGAAGCTCTAAAATGGCTTAAGACAATTATGAACTGGAACAAAAAAATATTAGATAGAAGCAACAAAAATGATTATTGAAGAGGATAGTCATGAGGAATAGGAAACTAAAGAAGAGGATAAGGAAGAGGATAATATCAAAAAAAATATGGGTGAAATGAAAGATAAAAGTACATGCATTTTTACTCCACAAAAGGAAATTCTATTTTTCAATTTCATGGATGCATTCAAAAGGCGAGGGTTACTGTTTTTTTAAACACTAACAGCCAGTATAACTTTACCAACAGACTTATTCAAGCGACTACAAGTACAACCAAAGCAAATCAAGGACAACCAAATAGAGGATAGTAATTTCAATTTTTTTTAAAATTTAAAGCTCATATAGATAAATATGGTATGCATTCAAATTTTTATGTTTTCTATATAAATGGGTTGGATATTGTTCTTGCATACCCTTGTTCAGAATCTTTGGAAACAATTAACATTAATGTGATAAGAGGTTTGTTAAGCTTTGGTATAGAAAGAATAAATTTACATTGCAAGATATTACACATAATGAAGACCAAACGAGTGTCAAAGTAGAGTACATTCATGAATCTACTAAAGATTACACTACAAATTCAGACAACAAACAGAAGCAAGATGTAAAGAAAAGGAAAAGAAAATCAAAATACCATTTCCCATCATGGGCCAACAAAACCAAGTGGCAAAAAAAGGTGAACAACCAAAGAAAGTTCCAAAGATAGCAAAGGGTGCAACATATAAGCATCCACATTAGTGTGAGAGGCAACCATCATGGAGGCATGGTACTACCTAGAATCACCCTGTACTGCATCAATGGGCTAGTCACTATGTGCATACATGGAACCAGAGGAGCAATTATAGGCACCACTTAACTCATAGGAGCATTAGCTCCTCGAGAAAATAGGAGGAATTCTCATTGTGGTGCACAGAATCAAAATAAATATGGATCAAGAATGAAATCTAGGAACCATCAAGCACAACCTGCAGCAAAGATTGTGCATGGCTTGTTAGATGAGCAAGCATGGCATCATATTTATGATGATTTTCTGCAGTTTATTTTTTGAACTCTTCTCATGTTTCAAGGGTGAAACGTGTTTAAAAGGGGTGGAATGTATGTACCTAGGGGTAGAGTATTATAATGTATTAGGTGGTAATAACTAATGTGTTGATGTGCATATTCTTTACAAGTCATCCTACTAGTTAATTATAATATAAGTAATTATTCCATATGTGTGAGTGAGTGGTAGTGATAGGTGGTTTAATAAAAGCAAGAAACTCATATGAGGATGTCTAGAATATTGGTATGTGTTTGAATCTCATAATAACGTATGGTGCTTAGTGGCTTCCTTCCAATAAGGAGAATTGTATAGTGTTGCCTCAAGGGTTTGATTTATTTTCTAAATACATTTGAGTATTTCAACTATTAAGTTGTGAGATCTATCTTCTATTATTGGGTTAATTAAATTATTTTATGTGAGGTTATTAACAGCTAAAAGGGCATGGGTGGCAAATATTGGCATCCATCTAGTCCCTTTTTAAATGCAGCTGGTGTTGGCAATCCATCCAGTCAGTGGCTTTGCAATAGATTGTGAGAAGGAACCAAAATCAGATGCTGAGGAAAAAACAATTTACAGAGACGCCATTCAAATAAGTTTTTAAAAATATCCTATTAGGTCAAAGAAAACATGGAGGGGAAAGGAATCTAAATAGCTAAATCCTCTGAAATTTTAAAAAAATTTAAGTCAACGCACTTCTATGCCCATTTCAAGACGCAATTATGCCCTAGGAGTAACCAGATATGCCACTCTATCGATTCAGAGTTCACATAGCTCTCAACTAAAACAGAAAAGTTAAAAGACCTAGGAGAAAGAAGCGATAGAGAGCAAATTTATGTATTCAAGGATGCTCCCTTTTATTTGCACCCCGACACTGGGTATTACAGTATCTTTACTACTATTTTTTGTACTTCAATAAATTCAGTTATTGACTTTTTTCAGTTCATTAATTGTTGGTTAGTTAATGACAAGTTGCTACCAGTGATAATGATGTTAATCCATGTATTTTTATGATTATAATGGGTTATTTAAATATCGATTTGATTATTTTCATGGTAACCGATCACTTGGTTCTTCGTATGTATCAGTAAAACTCAGAAACATGTTCAAATGAGGAATTTTGTGGGGAAGAGAAGCTTCAGTAGTGGGCAGCAGAAAGAGCAAGGGTGATGTGCACACACATCACTTAGTTTGATAGAATATGTCTTAAAGCCTTAGGGATGACTGATAGAAAAGAACGGTTCGATTTATCACAGTTCATATGAAGAAATTAGGAAAAAACAATGTAGATAAGTATAAACTCAGAAAAGCAACAAAGAGTCATAGAATCACTATATATAAGATCTATAATTTGCACAAAAAGGGCTGCATCTTGATTTGCCAGTTCATACAATTCCTGAATAATAGAATCCACATCCAAATGTATGGATTGAGAAATGTGTTTGATGCATGGACTTCAGTGTTGGCAAGGACTTGGTGGTAAATGTTGATGTGTTTTTTATGACCTCATGCAATACAGAATAAATACTAAGTATTCTATCCTTTCTTGAACAAAGACCTCTTGGATGCTAAACTATTGTGATCAAACAAGACGACTCCAAGGCTCCGATAGTCAGGTGTTGACTTTATACATGGATAGACTCAGTGTGTGATGTGATTTGCTAGAATCACAACGGGACTTACGTTTTGCTTGAACTTTGCTGGAACATGGATTCTAATTGACTTGAAAAAAAAGGCAAAAGGATAAAGGGTTGAGAAAGACTACACTATACCTAAGATCAATGATGACGATGAATATTATTTAGATAGATAAACTCCCTCAAATCAAGCTTTGTTTTGCCATGATGACAACTACACAAGATTGATGCAATCTTCCAAGGAAATGAAATATTTTCACACTACAAATACATCATCCAAATACCCAATGCTGGCACAAATTGAACAAGTATCCACAATTGAACTTAGCATAATGATGAGGTTCAGGCTAACTTTGCACTGAGCAAACCACAAAAATTATGAACCGAGGAATTCATCACAATATCTTCATAAGCATCCATCATGATCAATGAACTCTAATTAACTTTGAGAAGTAATAAGAAACCATGTAAATGTAGAAACAAATCACATACATCCACCATAACTTCAATGAAAGTATTGAATTGATTTCAACATAACTTGACAACAATTACAAGCTTCCTTCTCCTACACTACTCTACTTCTGATTTCTAATTATGAACTTCTAACTTTTGACTAGCCACTATTCACCTTTACAAATGAGAGACTTGAGCCTTATATAAAGAGCTCATTGTTGATATATGTAGCTAGGTCGGAGCCCTTCTAGGGCTGACCTAGCACACCTAGCACGTTTGGATGACTAATGGGCCTGTGGCCTTAGTCATGTCCCATAATCAATATCTTGTTGTAACGTGTTGATGCTGACCCATATTGGGTTCTTGTGTAACGTGTGGACCTAATTTCAGTGTTGGCGCCACCTTAATGCATTTGTTTGTAATTAAATGCGTTCCTTATACTAGCCGACTTGGAGAATCAAAAGGCTAAGTCACCTATATATACAAGTCAGCATTCATTGTTCAAACACATCATCTCACTCAGCGAATCTATCCTATCAACGAACTACTTCTGTGATCAGCGAAGTACAAACAAGGTCAGCGAACTGTTGCATATACAAGCGAATTATATCTGCACTGGCAAATCCGTCTAAGGCAGCAAATTGGAGTTCTCAAGCTGGGCAATCATCCTCATGGTTGAGTGAATACCATCCTGGACTGTCGAACTTGTTCAAGGGCTTGTGAAGTAGGTCAAGGCTGCCGAATTCTGTCTCAAATTGACAGTGACCTGAATATACACTCTGTCTTCCAGATTCAGATAAGTTTTGGTATAATTGTTGTGTACCCTAGAAGGGTTAAATTGTAATCTGCTGCTATATCTAATCTAATCAGATCTGAGATCTTTGGTTGCTGGGTTTTTCCTCCAAGAGGGAGGTTTTCCCAGGGTACGTGTGTGTTATGTGTATGATTTACTTGGAATTCTGATTTTCTACTCTATATTGCTAATCTGATCACTAAAAATCAACACTCATTACATTTCAACAGCTCAGATTGATTTCTAAAATCAATGGCCAAGATCTGACAATGAAAACCTAATTAGGGTTTGTTACAACAAAATCCTTTAGCCAATGATAAAATTACAATGAATTGGGCACGTCCTTCTTTGATTCCTACCCAATTGGAATCGAGGTTAGGTATGTTGAACAAACTCCAATGCAATGCCATGTATCACTATCTCCATGTTTAGATGAATCAGGTTCGATGCACCTAGACGTGTTGACTTGTCACAACTTGAATGGTTTGAAAGTGAATAGGATGCCACCTCCGCCTGCCTTGTAGATTACCCTGAAGAAGTTCTCCATCTTGAGCAATATTTCTTAATGCTCAACATTTCCGATTGCCCGATATGATGAAGGTAGTGGGACATATTCCCAAATTGTATCATCTAAGTGATCAAGTCTTCTAACTTCACTTAACTCTTCTGAAACTGTCTCTGTTTGATAACACTTACATTTCAATCTCCCAATTTGGGAATTTTCTTTGCACTACATTTCACCTTGAACATCATACTTCTTTCTAACAATCTTTGATCTTGTAACACACTCTTGACGCCCAATCCTGATTTTGACTTGAACTCCTTCATGTTGCTTACGTTTGATCACCCTTGTGAAGTCTTCTTGATTTGGTATACTTGAGATTCTTTGTCTACACCTTTAGTGTGATAATGTTGAATTCCTTCATGGGCTTCATTCTTTGTATCGAACCTGAAAAGGAAACAATTGAGAATAAAAAAAAAACATGCGATAATAAAGGAAATTTTAATCCTATACCTCCTTAACAATAACATTAACACCTCATCAAACAAGCTTTCAAAACTCTTTCAAATCTGGAAATTGACTTTCTAAGTCTGAAAATGTTGATTTTCCAGATTTGAAAATTGATCAATGTGTTAATGAAATTTGCCCCAAATCAAGGTGTTTATCTCCTAATCTGCTGGAAAATTCACTTGTCTTAGGTCTGATCTGGAAATTTGAATCAGGTCTGCCACAATTCGCACAAAGTCTGCCCCACAAATTCACCCTACAAGCTGATGAATTTTACCTTTAACTTCAGCTTTAGATCCTGGAAAGTTTGATTGAACTTCGAATTTCCTGATTGCTGGCTGCAATTTTGAGAAGATCTCTTCCTTGTTGCAAATTTGAAATGTTCTTGGAGCGAATTTATTTAGCAGTTATGAATTTGATTTGGAAGGAATAGCACGTCTCTCTTATTTTATATGCTTTTGCAACATGAGTCACAACCTTTCATGTTTCCTTCCAGCCGACTTTGCTTTTGGAAAACGTTATTTTTTTGTTTTGCAAATAATTAAAAATCGTATTTCCCTTGATTTATGACCAAGTTGCATTCCCATCGCCATGCGCTTTTTGCAATTAAATGACCATTAATGTGAAGCGCTCTAGGTTTGCATTGTAATCAAGAGGGTAGAAATTGGCACTCTACGAGGAAGATTTAGTTTTTGTCAAATTCAACTTTAATCACACAAAATGGAGAGAGGAAAAATGACAGTAAGGAGGAAGCTTTTGCTTTTGCTCAAGTTCACCTTCAAATCGTTCAAAGAGTGGAAATTCACCATATAAGAGGAAGGTGCAGAAACTTCACATGCACAAAGACGCTTTCACATTTCCTCGTTGAAATTTTGCTCAAGGCTTGATAAAAATAAATGAGTGGAAAATCGATATGCACTAGGAAGGTTTTCATCTTGAAAGCTCATTGGCTTTGGAGTGGAAAATCACCACACACACAAGGTTTTGAATTTCCTTGATAAAATTTTCGCACAAGGCTTGATCAAAAAAGTGAAAGTGGAAATTCACACTCTACTAGGAAGGTTTTAATCTATGTTACCTCGAGTTTCCAGGACGGGGACGGCAAGGGACGGGGGTACGCGTTTCCGGGACGGTGATTTTTTTTGCCAATTTTGGGGACCGCTAGGGGACGGCAAATGGGACGGCTATATAAAAATAGGAAAAATTAAAATATATAGGGAAATTTAAAATATTCATATGAAAACATGGATAAAGCATGCATATATACATTATAGAACCTTAAAATATAAGAACTAGCAGAATTCTTATGCCAAATTTGTGTTAAATTGAGAAACAAAGTCAAATTGTGTATAGAATTCATTGTCAAAATTCACTGTCAATGAGCAAAATTTATGGGTACATCTCCTAGGAGTCCCCTATCCCCGGGACGTCCCCAAGACAGGGACACCTGAAAAAAAAACCGGGGACGTGTCCCCGGGTGATGTTGGTTTTAATTTCATGCCTTAGAATTTTATCTTCTTCATTTTGTTAACATGTTTTTTATGACAGCGCCTAACACAAAATAAAGTTGCCCAATGGTCACTTTACTCTCTCTTGAACAAAGTACAATTGTTTGCTAAGATTGCAATAAGTTCAGACAATCGACTCCAAGGTTCCTATATGCAACAGACGTGAACCAGTTGGTTGATGTGATATGCCGATAATCTAAGGGGACTTACACACACATGAAGAAGATTAAACAATTCATAGCTTTCAAGGAATTCTATCGCAAATGATTTATCAATGGAAAGCTCTTTTTTTTAGAATTTTTGAGTTTAAAATATGCAGAAAGTAAATGGGAAAGGTTTAGGGGAATCTAGTCTAAATCTAAGAGCAAAGAGACAATGATTGCTTGGGGGAAACCAAACCGCACTTTGCTTTGCCAACTTCGTACAACTACACAAAGACGGTGCAATCTTCAAAGGTTGTGCAGAGGTTTTTGATACCATCAATGGACACCATCATAGAACAATGTCTACTTGATGATCGAAGTTAAGTTTCCACATATAAAAGGCTCAGACTAACCTTACAAAGTTAATAACAATCAGCTACTAACAAAAGGTATGAGCAAGGTTTCCACTGCAAACTATCTCATCAATCTCGTTCATCTAACAACTGAAAGCAAATCTACTCTAAATGAAGAGAGCGAGACCATGCAAGTTACAAAACAAAACAATACACCATCAAATTGAACAGTGTATTAAGTTAACTGCTTCAACAACTTATCGTAACAATCTCAAAAGCAATCTCTCCTCCCTTACAAATGAGGGGGCTCACCCCTTTATATAGACTTCAAACCTTGAGGACATGCAAAACCCTAATTATGTCCATGATGCAACAAGGTGGGAATCAACAATAAATGCCCATTATGTCCATATACAATTAATTCCATCCCATTACAATTGGTATCCAAGATGCATTAAATGCACCACTCTTTACTAAATTCGTCCAACATGCACTGAATATTTCTCCATGCAAAAATCGTCCCATCATGTCATAAATGCACCATCATCAACACATGCGACGGCTGCATGCAAAAAGAATCAGCCATAATGTCTTAAATGTGACAGTTGCATGCAATAAGATGCTCCATGGATTCAACATGTGTTGACCCGGCTGCCACTTGGTCAAGATATTCCAGCAATAAATATGCCACTATGTCACTCAGTCAAAAGATCCTCATCCAAAAATGGACGGCCATTATCTCGCTCATTAATGCCATAAGCAATGAATTTGGCAACAATGGCCTCCAATTCTCCTACAAAGACACTTGGCACGCTCTCTATCTTGAACTCCATCAATGCAATTTCTTCTTCACTCTTGGAGAAAAAACTCTCCCATTCTGCAACCATTTCCTGTGTCCTCCGCATAGCGCTGGAAAATAAAGAAACATTTTCCAGGTGTACCTTTGAAAATGATCCCACAAAGAAAATTCATGCTATTGGGCCCTTAGGAAATTTACTGTTACTCTGCCCTCATTCAGCTTCCTTGCGAATAATGCCTCAACTGCGTTGAGGATTTCCTCATGTACCCTCCTGATTGAGTCTTTCAAAGTCAAAGACTTCATGTTGAATCTTTAGAAGGCTTCCCTTCCAGTGCAGACGGCACAAAACCATCGCGGGAAATCATAAATCTCGTGCTCCTGGATCACTTTCCCGTCAATTAGCGTCTGCTTAGGAACTTTCATCAATGCCCTGAGTCGCGAAATAGTTAGGTCCTGATAAATGTGCACATCTTCCCATGAACTTTCCGCAACTTCCAGCTGGTTCAAGAGGGCAATAAGTCTAGAATGAAAGCTAGCCAAGTCTTCAATGAATTTTCCAGCTGCAATGAAAACATCCTATACCCATTCCTTAGAATACTCGACAATTTTCCTAACCTTTTCAACAGCATCAACGGATTCTTTAGGAAGAGAAGGAAGAACAAAGGATAGATCTTCCTCCCTTAGTGGATGTTTGAAACTCTTAACATATTCTCATAAGGCTCCATTTTCACTTTTTAGCCTTCTACACATTTCTTTCATCTTCTGCATCTTTTCCTTCATAGCCAAGGAAGATCCTTCAAATTCTTCCACCACTTGAGTCATGGAAGCACGTCCCAAATCAACTTCTTTGATCACATAATCATCTGGCATGGCATGATTTCATTTATGTCCTTGTCCACTACAGGCTCAGCTATATGCAAAGTCCTAGATCCAGACTCATCCATTGTGATTTTGGAAAAGTTTCGAGTGGCCTTTTCCGCTGGTTTATCCATTCTTCTCAGAAGTTCTTCCAACTCCTATGCTGGATCCACTTCTTTTTTTGGTTCTCTTCTCAATCTATCTCTCAACCAGTCTGGAGCAAACGTTGATTGATCCTGAATTTCCGTATGTACCTGCTCTTGTGAAGCTTCCTCCATTTCTCCAAAGATTGTTTCTACGAAACTATCTTGGAGTGGCTATTCTGGATGGGAGGGAAGTTTGTCTTTGATCTCTTGGTTGAGTTGGCCTATGTGAAGCGTTGATGCTAAGAACGTCCTGTGCAAGTGCGCTATTAGGAAAATTGCCCTATGGTGGATTCACTGGATTTTCCTGTGCGAACATTTCCACCTCTCGCACACTGGAAGAACTAGTAGGGGATTGTGCCTCTTACACTCACTCTTTTCTGTTGTGGTTCTTCCTAGTGGACTTCTTGCTGAACATTTGGTTGGATTTCCGGTTGAACATTTAGCTGGGCCAACTTCCTTTTCCTTGCCCTAGGCCTCTTTGGAGCATTCTTTCTTTCACTCGGTCCAACTCCTTCCTACTAGATTACTCCTTCCTGAACCTAGAGCATACTTTCTTTCACTCTATGGCCTCACTATGGGAATCTAGATTTCCCATTAATTGGTAGCTCAAGTGGACATTTCCTTCCTTTAGTGCCCTCATATGCCGATCAACCCAATGCCCGATGAATTTTAGAACTGGTCTAGCCAAAATGTCCAAATCGTCAACTTCAAGTTCGAACCAATTCAAAAGTTGGATGGGTTGGTCCTTCACTTTTTCAAATTCCAATTGCACTAAGTCTGGATCTTCTTTCACTTGAACCAGCACTTGAATTATTTCACCGATCCTGATCATGTTAAGGGGTAGTTTGGAAAACATCTTCCTGACCTCAAGATCATCCCTAGCACTAACCCAAAAATCTTCCAGATGAAACTTGGGCACAAACTTCATTCCAACGACCTTCCTGATTTTATTATATGGGTCATAGTAAGATCTGGATGTGTAGAATGTTAAGTGGTAAAATGCCAATTCCTCTATTGCCAGGTTCGGGCATAATTCCACATAGTCACCAAGGACAATGGGGAATTCAATGGACAACTTCCTTTTCTTTTTCTGAATTTGGTTGTATGTTGTCAATTGTCTAACAAGCTCCAGCAACACCAGTTTATCTGACGGATATCTTGGTAATTTATGTGGCTAGTAGGAGAATCCTTGTGTCCTGATATAAGTAAATTTTGGAAACTGTAGGAACACTGCCCCGAACTTTCGCACCAGTGCCCTGGCCTCTGGTGATGCTCTCATGTGAGTTCATTCTACATCAACCTAGTTAAATACATAGTAAAAGTGTCATTCACCAATTTGAATGAACTAGTGTTGTTCAGGTGCAGCTTGGGATAGCATTCATGGACCTTCAATTGTGCTGGTCCACATCCCATGGGCCCACTTCCTAGCAAACCATCGAAGCCACCCATCCTTGCGAATAAATAAATCACATATGAGCTCATATAGAAGGATTGGGTCTTCTTTTCCTTTAGATTTTTCAATTGTTCGTGCACATAATGGCTAATCAATCTAGCCCAATCCACAAGTCCATTAGCATTCATGACTTCACCAATGAAGAACATCCACGTTTCAAAATTGATGATATGCGGACACCCCACTATCCTGCTCAACATCATCAATAAGTCCACATATTCTTGCTTGAATTCAAAAATCGTGAGTTGTTTGGGCATCTTTGAAGTGTGAGGTCTTGGCCTCTGCATCAAATTCTTGTTGATTGTTTTAGCATATCTATCTGGACTTGCATCATATACTGCCTTCGCTCTATCCTTAGTCTTGTAGGTCATGGAATGACCAGCTGGAATTCCAAAGGTCTCCCCTATAGCTTCCGGAGTCGGGTTAGCAAGAAGCTTTCCGCCTAACATCAGAAATGCCCTTCTTTCTTGATTGTAGTGCTTCACGCATTCTAAGATTAATTATGTACACTGGATAGATGGAGGGAACCCAGCTGCCGCGACAATACCACTCTTAACAATTCTGGTAGCAATAGGCAATGGAGCATGTCCAGCTGTTCCAAACATTTTGATCCAGAAAGCAACCAAGTTGAAAGTCCCTAGATTGGTGTTGCTGATTTTCCTTCCACTTGGAAACAATTTTGGACTCCGAAAGGAACCCCTTCAACTTGTTTTTAATTTGTGTTTGTCTAGAAATAACTGTTGCTTTACTTGATTCCGCCATTCGTCCGTGATCAAGAGCTTCTTGAAAAGAAATAAAATTCTTCACTTCTGAATCCCTGTTACTCTCCAACTTCAACTTTCTCCAAATTCGCAAGTGAGAAATGAATTGTGTTTGCTCGTTTAAATAGACTTCCTCCATCAAATTGCTAAGTTGGCGAAAGACCAAACTTGGCAGTTGTTTTAATAATGCGTCATACTTTCCTTTTCAATTTGCTATGCAAACGAGTCCCACCACTATCCTTGAGTTTCAAAATGGAATTTTTCATAAATTCCTTGAGTCATGCATCATCACTTGGAATATTCTTTCTTTTTGTGTTGCCAACTCGCCATTCTTTCCATTTCGGATTTTGAAAGGAAATTCGAAAGCTTTTCTTAGGATTTTGATTATTTATCCACTTGGCAAGAAACCCCTGGAGAGAGAAAATTCATAGAGATAAAATTTAATCCAGGAAGAATTTTCTTGAAATTTTGAATTTGCCCTGTCTTGGAGGAGATTTTTCATCAATTTTCAACATCTCCTATTTTTTAGGAATTTTTCAAATTTGAGTTCCAGGGTCCAGGAGAGAGAAAATTCTCTTGCTTAGCCAAATCTGAAAAACTTTTGAAATTTGAATGAATTTCGATGCCTAAAATGGGATTTTTCAAAAAAAAATTCGGGAGTAATTTTCTTTTCAATCTATCCTTGACCTCCAATTTCCTTGCCTTGGAATTTGCTTTTCAAACTTGGGCATGGTATTCACATGAGGAGGAATTTGACTTGTTTGATCTTTTCCTTGACCCCCCTATCCAGCGCCTCTATCTTTCTTCTTGGGCGCCAAAATCATCATGTGGAGGAAATTTTGAATTCTCTGCTTTTCCTTGACCCCTTCATTCTAGTAGTCATACCTGACCTTGGGCGCTAAAACACCCTCATGGAGGAATTTTGATAAGCACTAACTTAACCTGCATAACCCCTATTGGGCGCCCAACTCCAAGACTAGGCGGAAATTCCACGCAAGGTTGGAATTCTTCATTCATTGACCTTTTCCATGCCACCTTAGTTTTGGCGCCCAAGCACCTAACTGGGTGGAATTTTGGCATAGTGAAGAATTTTGTGGTGTGGAGGAAAATTCCTCCACACCCTAAATTTGGCACTCTCCTAACAACTTGGGCGCTAGATTGGCATGATCAAGTTAAGGAAAAATGGGGGTGGAGGAAAATTCCTCCACCACCCCATTTTAGTGCCCACTTGCATACTTGGCCGCTAATGCCACAGGGTGAAGGAAAACTTGTCATGGAGGAAATTCCTCCATGACCATGATCTGGCACCCACTTCCTTTTGTCATGCATTTCAATGCCTTAGGAAATTTTCAACTTGACTTGGCCATTTTTCAATCGTTTGTGGATCAAGATGCCATGTCTGGAATTGAAGAGATTTTCTTGCCTTGGGAAGATTTTTCAATGCTTTCAACTTCTTGAATGGGTGCCCACACTCAGCCATTTTTTGATCAATTAGCCTACGTTTTCGATATTCCGGATTTAGAAATGTTCAGGAATGCTCAATCTTTAGTGTCTGCCTGTGAAGAACCTACCCAAAACAGACTTTCTCAAAATAGTAAGTGTTTTATAATGTTAGGATTAGGGCAAAACAAGATGAGACAAAACTTACTAAAACTAGAAACTACTAAAAATAACAAGTTTGATTGTTGGAAAAATTAGACCGATCCGAGAGGCAATGAAATCCCTTAAAAATAGGAACTTTTTAAAAATAGAAAGTTGCTCAGAATTCGCTCAAATTTCATGTGTAGGTTCCTTAAAGGGTCCTAATTCCAATGCAATGTTCAGTTTTTCCAAAACCCTAAAGGAAAAGCCTCGAATCCAAGTCTGAAGGGAAAAACCCTAAAATGGACAAAACAGGTTCTAGACTTGGCCAAATTTACTCAAACGAGTTGCAAACTAAATCAAATTGACCCCACAACACTTGCAAATCAGGGAAACTGAAGAGACTACCATGAAAAGACCCAACAAACCAAGACCAAAAGACCAAGAGGACGAAAAAAGTAGGAGGTCCCCATTTGAAATGGGGTGATGTGTGATTAGGTCACAACACATTCATCGTTCAACTTAGCAAGGGCGAAAATTCACCATGTAGGAGGGAGGAGTGGAAAATCATCACGCACAAGGAAAATTTGGAATTTCCTTGTTTTTCCACCTTCTTTGTTCCATTTTGACTTGTATTGCTCATCTTTGCTTAAAGAGTGGAAATTCAACCTCTAGGAGGAAGGAGTGGAAAATGATCACACACGAGGAAGATTTTGGATTTCCCTGTTTTTCCATCTTCATTGTTCCACTTGTTAGCAAATTTTCATCTAGAGAGGAAAATCGACCTCTAGGAGGAATATTTCAGCCCCACTCAATTCCTTCTCTTAAAATTTCTCAGTTATACAAGGGTGGAAAATCAACTATCACAAGGAAGGGGTGGAAATTTGATAGATAGAAGGAAATTTCTAATTTAATTGTCAATCAAACTCCATCAATCAACACTTGGTTTCATCTATTCTCCAAAGGGTGGAAAATCGACCCTAAGAAGGAAATTTGAATTTTTCACTCTCCATAACCTCTTTCGTTGCAGCATGACAAAATTTGACAATTTCTCTACAACCTCTAGCAATTTGTCCTCAAACTCAATCCAACAAAAACAACCTCTTCTCACAAGCAAGGGTTAACGACTAGGAACTACTGCCAAGAAAAAACCAAACTAAAACACCTAATTAAGGCACCTAATCTAAGCAAAAAGTGGGGGTCCCCATTTGAAATGGGGCAATGTGTGAAAATGTCACAACAGTAAACACATGAAACCTTACTTAGGCATTCTCTACAAAAATTTTCCTAATGCAGCTATATGCAAGCTATAAAGTTGCATAAAGCATAAAGCATCAATTTGTTGCAGGATTGCCTTGGGTGTAACCTCATCTTTTGGAAACGAGGAGGGAGACTGCATTCCACTCTCTATCCATTTTTGGATATTTAATGTTAAATGCATGTCCAGATGAGTGCCCTAGATAGAAAATGGTGCCAAATCCTCACCATATTTGAATCTTATTCAAAACAGCAGCCCAAGGAGCTATTAAATTTATCCATATCTTATCTTGAAAGAATTTGATCATGAGCTCATATTCTTTGTAGTTCCTGCCAACAATGAATATCCTTGTCTTAGCTGAATTTTCTCCTACTGATATGACGGCTATTAGGTCAGCAATTGAGATCATCTTAGAGGTGAACATACAAAACGTGGTAAAAATTATTATTGACAATGCAACAGCATACATGACAATCGGGAGAATACTTCAAGAGAGGCATTTGTCACTCTTTTGGTCCTCTTACACAACCCATTACCTTGACCTCCTTTTCGAGGAAATAGGCAGAATTGATTATGTGAAACTAGTTGTTAAAAATGGAAAGAGCATCACAAAACATATTATAGTCACCCTTGGGTTCTCAACTTGATGAGAGATCACACCAAAGGGAAAGAGCTCATTTGATTGCATGTCACAAGGTTCACAACTAAATTTCTAGTATTGCAAAACCTTTGTAGTTTATTGACATCCTTGAAGCAGTTGTTTGTTTTTTATTAGGGAACAAACAGGTTTTGAAGGGGCCCGAAACCCTTTGACATAGAGCAATTACAAAAAGCTGCTTAAAGATATAGCCAACTTAAAAACAGCAGCCATGGGACAGTAAAAAACCAGCAAAAAACCAAAAACCAGGAACACGACAGCAAAAAGGAAGACCCTAATTCAGATTTTTGAGAGCCTCTGTGGCTTCAGCCTCCAATTGTGTCATGTTGAGGGCAATCTTTTTCAATTCCTATATATCTTGATTAGGAGCTTTCTTCTTCAAGTTGGCTCTAGTCCTTTTGGAAGGACCGTTATTTTCATCATGTTTCTTCCCAATAGACTCCACATCAATCATCATCCATTCCTGATGGAGGCCTTCTAGTTTTCCAACCATAGTGTTTATGCTCTCCGTTGAACTCTTCACAACTTTGTGGCTGTATGTTACCAAGGATGAAGCAGTTGTTTGTTGATTGAGTGTGGGTAAACTCAACATATTCAAAGGAGGCCAATGGAGAGAGGACTACAAAGACAATTTTTTATAATATCTTTGAGAAGAAAAATCAAAAATACATTGTCAAGATAGTGTCTAAATACAATTTTAATTTCAAATTAAATTATTTATTTTCAATTTTTAAAAGTATTTACTTTAATTATAACTTTTAAGTTCGTAATTTTAATTTTTTTGTAGTTTGTAAGCATTAAAACCTTTAGTAAGGGTTTTGCACTTGGTGGATGGGGCAAAACCAAATGGGATACATTATGAGATTATTGATAGAGCAAAAGAGGCCATCCAAAACCATTACATGCAGGATGTGAATGCATTTGATCTCATTTGGAAGATCAATGATCAGAGGTGACAATCAACTCCACCAACCCATTCATGTAGTAGGGCACCACCCCAATCCGAAGTTTTACTTATCCAATAGCTTCACAAATGCTAATGCAGAAGTTATGGTGGCCCCTCAACATGTATTAAAAGGATGACACATAGATTGAGGTGAGAGACATCGTAATTTTAGAGTTGCGAGATCACAATCAAGCTAAGAGAGTCTCTTTCCTTTAGCACTAGATATCCAAGGGACATCCACCCACCCACACACGAAGTAACAGAAATTGGAGTCTTTACTTATATCTTACGAGTTACAAATTACAGTTATTAATAAAGTATAGCTTACTTACAAATTTTTGAAAATCTTATTTGAAGGTATGGTGGTAAGACCTTGGTGGAAATAACCCAAATCTTCAAAAGATGACACTCTAATTTTGTATCAACCTTGTTACACTTCTGATTGTGAGCACAACTTGAGTTTGATGTCATTCACACAAAAAAAGAGTAAAAGGTTTACTCAACAATACCTGAATGACCGAGTTTTTGTGTAATACAAACTTCAACATCACACAAGAAAGTTGGAGGATAAATCACAAGAGCTTATTGATTTGGATGAGACTAATCCCTATAGTGACTAGACTGCATTAGATGAGGAACCCTCCTTGTTTACAAAGGAGGATATTATTGATATCGAGAGGCAAGTTATGGAGGATATAGGTGCAATGGAAGCAGGGGGATTGGATTGGATGAAATGACATCAATGTAGATGATCCAACATGAGGCAAAGAAGTCATTACCATCTGACAGCAAAGTGGAGACATAAGTACCTTCTAGTGCAAGCAAGGATCCACAATCGAGTGCAAGGACTAGACCCTCTCCCCAATTTTTCACTAGAACAAGGAAGAGAAAATTGCAAAATCTTGTAATTTGTAACTTGATCTGCAATTTATGATGATAGTTTTCAAATACGATAATCATAAATTTAAGTTACCGGGTTTGCCGACTAGCTGGCCCGATACAGGTCTGGTTTGCTCCAGGTCTAGGGTACTAGTCCTGTTCACCTACAGGTCCGGTATCCGTCAAAACTTTTTGCCAGGTAAAATTTTTTAGAAGGGAGATTTTCGTGTTGCCGAGGACATTGAAGTCGAGTCAGGTGGAGTATCCCGAAAAAAAATTTAGAAAACAGTTTTAAACTTTTAAAATATTTTAATTTAGATATGTTAAATTAATATATTTTAGTATTTATAATATATATGTTAATTTTTTAATATATTTGTATTCTAATATTTTATAATTTATATAAGGTCTATTTATATTTATATATACAAAAATAAATATATATAAATAAGCATAAATAAATAAATATATATAAATAATTATATAAAATATATAAATTTATATATATATATAAGGATGTAAGATGGAAAGCTCTAGAGCAGGGTAGGTTTAAATTGAACTTCGATGGGGCAGCCCGGGCTAATCCAAGAAAGGCGGGAGCAGGATGCATTATCAGGGATGAGAATGGGCATTGTATTTGGGTTTTGGCCAGAAAAATTGGTATAGCCACCAATAATGAAGCGGAGTTTGAAGCGCTTTCATGTGGTCTACAATTATGCTTTCTGAAAGGCTTTTAGAGAGTGGATATAGAAGGAGATTCGCTAATATGCATCAATGCAGTTAACAAAAATGAAGTTCAGAATCGGAAGTTAGAAGGGTGGTTGAAGATCATTCACAAACAATTGGAAGATTTCCCTGATGTTACTATTTCACACATACAGAGAAGGTAATCGAGTGGCCGATAAGTTGGCAAATATGGGTGTGGAGCTTTTACAAAAAAGAAAAAATCTGGGGAGGAATAGAGTTGGACGATGATGTAGCAGATATAATATCTTCTGAGATTAGAAAGGACAGATAGATGAGTCACTGGAACCCAAAAACAGTCCTTATGTAGATTTCTCTGCTCGAGGAATGTTTCTAAATTCAGAAAAGCTTAGAGGTAATCAAGCAGAGAATCGCGATGTAGATTGTGCTGCAGTATTCGTAGATCTTTCTGCTGAGTGGATGACAGAAGGTTCTTGTTCTTCGAGGCATTTTAAGCCATGTTTTAACCTTCTCAGATGTGTTTTAACTCGCATTTTGACCTACCCCAACACGTTTTAACCCACATTAGCACATTTCAATCCTATGTCATGATTTTTGACCTCAGAATCATGTGAAACCCAACGAGTTTTCATCTTAAATCCAGCGATTTTTCCTCTACAACTTGTTTGCAGAGACTTGCAAATTAAACTTAAAACTACTTGCATAGCTTTCTTCTATGATGTCTAAAATGGAGCCTTTCAAAAGGATGTTGGCTATTTGCAAATTAGTCAAAAGCTGAGATGCTTGTGCTCCTTACATTTGAGGGGAGAGGGTTTATTAAATGTGGCCCCCATGTAATACTTTTGATAAAATACTATATGATACTTATCTTCCAAAAAGAAAAACTACTCCATTATCAATAAATTTCATATTACTAATTTCTAAGTCAATATTATTGGAACGTGCAAAAGAGTGACCCTTCTACCAAAGTAAATGATGAGCTTGTTGCCACAAATATTTTAAGGCCATTTTGGGGCATTATTCATTACAATGTTTTAGTCATGCCTACATCCAAATATTGTGCCAAGCGATTAGAGGACAGTAACAATTAATTATTGAATGAGAATCCTATATTTTTGCAGTAGAGCAATTGTGTGATCAAATATATGAAATAAATTTAAAAATCAAACACAACTATAACTAATCATGGAATGCCAGGTAGAAAGTGACTTCATACCACATGTTCGACATTTGAGAGAAACCAGTGGATCACATTACCCCTTAAAAAGGGCAAGTACTATCATACCAACTCAAAGCTTACCTTCTTCATGATGTATAGCCCTCCTCTACATACATTATAAATTTATAAGGTCCCAAGAGCACATGTTTTCATAGAGTTACTAAGAATTATTGACAAGGCTGTTGTTTTCACAAAAATCCAAGGAGGACAAGAAAGCCATGAAAAAATGATGCCCAAGTTTGTGGCAACAGATGTCTGCCCATTTGGGGAAAAAAATTAACTGTGCCGTAAAGTTTTCAGGGGCAGAAAGGCATAACAACAATAAGATATATTAAAATCAGAAACTTGGCAAGGTCAACAAAGTTTCAAAGTTTACTTTTAAAGTATATTTTTAGTTGCAGAAAACAATGGCAACAGGTTAGCACTCATAACGACACAGACCTGTAATCTCAATGAAAATAGAATGACCCCAAAGAGGATATGATAGATATCACAAAATCAAATATAGAAGATATAGTGAACAGAAATGAAAATCACAGACAGTAACCTTGTATTTTGATGGAGGATATCATGGAAGTAAGCACAAATTCAATTAGTCATCTAAGCATGAAAGTAATAAGCAGGAGATAGAATAGGAAAGCAGCAGTATATTCCCCCAAAGATATAAATTGAAAGCGAGATAAAAGATTTGACAAATCACCTGATTAAGCATCCATTTAAGGCCTACTGCAGCTGTGCATTCATTCTTGGAAGCACTGCTGAACCAATCAAGATTATAAACAGTATCTAATGTTTGAGAAATGGTGGAGAAATTCTGTCGTCTTTCTTTTACTGAAAAAATTTCTCCATGTGAACTGATATTGGGATGGCTATTGAGTAATGTTTCAAACCATCCACTACCAGACCTTTGCATGGATAATATAGCAAACAAATGTACAGCTGTGCACGCACATTCATCCCTGATAAATCAATACCATGTCAAAAGACATGTGGAGCTTACAATATCACAAACAAGAAGGAGATGCATTACAATTATCTAAACCAAAAATATATACCAGTTCAGGCCCATGCACCTGGTATATGTCTTGGGAATAGGATAGTGTAAAGGCACATATTCTGCTGATTTGGTGACTGGATTCTGACAAGAACCTTTGTCGAGCAGTTGTCTGAGGAGCACATATCTTGATCTCATGTGAATATTTATCTGTCTACCACATACAAAGAACATGTACAGACCACATACTGTTGCAAAAATCAGGAATAGTACCCTCCATACTACAGGTGCTTTCTTCAATGACTTTCCAGGTTGTAAATCCTGCAAGAGAAATGACAATTTTATGAGCAGATAGTGTGAATGTGGGATAGAAAGAACTCAACCAAACCTCAAATTTGGCAGTCGAAGGCAAAGAAAACATATGCTTCAATGAACAGTTCAAATTCACTCAAAAGCAATGATAAGTTCCCATGCTCTAAAGAAGTAGACTGGTAATAAAGATTTAAAGTTCCTTTATTTAATTTATTCAAGTTTGACCTCAACAATAGTGAACTTGTTTTAACAATATGCATAATAGCTCCAATCAATCAAGGAATCATACAGAAGTAATCACTTGTCTAAAGATATAACACAAATGCCAAAGTGTTTTGGAAGCTAGCAGGACAACTCAAATTCAAGGAATTATTAAAAATTCTTAGGAAAAGTGAATTTCTTAAGTATTATTGAACGCAGACCAAAGACAGAACTCTCAGACATGATAGTTTTCAAAAGATTAGTCTATCACAATTTTGATCTCAACTTAATCTGAACTTTATGAATCATTTTTTTTAAATTATATAAAATAGCTTTAATTTTTTGAGAAACTTAACATAAAAGAAGCATTCTTTGCTCCTACTTTCTTTCCCTTTTAAAACATCTTCTATAGAACAGGTGTTGAATTAGTTCACTTATGGCTCTCCTATATGATTCTGACATCCATTGATACCTACTACAACATATAGGCATTTTCAAAAAACGTTATATGTGGGCTCAGCACTATATCTCTAAAACATGTTAAACACACTGCATGTAAGTGCCGTTGAAAAACCCAATTTCAAATGATGAGAAAAACACCCACTTAAAGGTCCAACTTCCAAGCATGGAACAGAATACAACTCAACAGTAAAGAAATGCTGTTTAAAATCCATAAAGATGAGCTGAAGTTCTGTCCAAAATGTCACGTAGAGAACTCCTGAATGAAGCACTGAACATCTTGATGATTACTCAAAACTCGAACAAACTTGGGAGAAAAAGAAAAAAAACATCTAAAAAAAGATCAATCCCTTCTAAAAGTCCACAAAACTGGATAACAGGGAACAACATTTCCGTGAACCCTCCCAGGAGCTCTCAAAGGCTTGATGATCCAGAGAACCTAATTCAACCCATTTTAAAAATCTGAAATGTTAACATAAAGGGGTAGCAAGTCATTTGCAACTAATCTCACTTGCTGCACATGATCCAATAAAAACAGCTTCACTCTGTACACAAAAGTGATCAAATTTTGTAATGTCCCCTTTCTGGGACATTAGGAAATCCATTAAATAATTAAGTTTTAGTTGTCTAAACATAATAACTTAAAAGACAACTTATTTAATTATTTATTTAAGCAGACTAAAGTGACTTTTTATGTCAAACATCAAATTATAAAGTTTCTCTTGGAGAGTTTCTGGGAAGCTCTAGTTTTCAGCAGGTTTGAGGATGCAAACCCTTGAGCTTGGAGGCAGTGGACGGAAACCCATTGTCAGTTGGAGTTATCATTCAGGTGGCTCACTTTGTGCTTCAGGTTTTATTTACTGGTTATCCAATCTGACTGTAAGTTATGTGGCTACGATTGGATTTTTCTGTTATTGCTCTATTAAGGGATTTGAGGCTATATTCGTAGCTATTTTTCAGGAATTCTGTTTAAATCTGAAATTTAATGATTTTTAGTGTAATTTGGTGAATAAATCGAAATCAATTACATGCAAATGGTATGTTAAATTTCTGTGGTTCACTGTTCAAAATTCTGGAATAATCCCTAGGGGGATATTTCAGTGGTATCAGAGCTAAAACTCCTACCAGCCTGTGAAGAAGACAAATTTGCAGATATAGAGTTCAGCTTAAAAAAAACCAATATTGGTTTGTTTGTCGCTTAATTTATCACCACTGTTGTGAAGACTTTGCATTGAATATGCATTTCATTTATCGCATATGGTGAAGATTGAAGATTAATATGGTATTCTGTTGAAGAAATATTTAATTGCGGGACCCCATCCTTGTGTATTATATCTGCTGTGACTCTGAAAGAAAGTTGATTTAAATAAGGGAAGAATATTAAGGTCGGGAGAAACAAGATTCGTGGACTTGGTCAAACAACTGCTCTTCCCAATTAAATTATCGAAGGTTCCAATATTCCTAATGTTTGACGGATGAGAGGAAAATTATTTCTGAGGCGGGATACTGAGGAAGTCTATCGTTGCTCAGCTCATAGTGACTAATACCTCTGTGCCATTGTTCTGGGAGAAAATAATATTGAAAGTAGTATAAGTCGGGTTTAATTTAAGGTGCTTTGTCGAGAAGTTAAAATATTCGCTATCTATGAAGAATGGCGACCCTCTTCCTAGTCGTGACTCAACATTTTCCAACGGAGAAATACTTGCATCCATGGCAGTATTTGGTGGAATGATTTAAGCCAATCGACATCATCACTGCTATGAATGGTGGCCAATCTTTTCATGTGCGGAGAAATCACTGGTGTGAAATTCATTTCATATGCGAGAGATCACAACAAATTGTTGCAGCGAGGAAATATCTTAATTTTGGGCGTATTTGTCCCGTGTAGCCCTTCAACTTCTAGTAATGGATTCTTTCTTGCCTTTTCACCTGCCATCAACCACATTGTTTGACGAATATTTGCAAGGAACTGCCGTCGAAGTTCTGTGGGGACAGTAATAAAGCCAAGTTGAAGATTCAATTGTTCCGTAAATAAGTTCATCTTGATTTGGGAGGGAGCCTATTAAACCCGATACTATTCTTTAGGGAAATTTATAAGTTTTGCCGAAGTTTTTTTTTCCGGAGCCCTCTTTCAAACATCGAGGCATTCTTCATTGCCGTGAATAATAAGACAACTACTTATATTGGGGTCTCTGAGCATGGTCAGAGCATCACATAACGGCACCACTGAAGCCTGTAGAGGAATTATTTGTTGGGCACAATTCCTCCTGAAGAAACTCAAATTAGTGGCATCGCAATGGACAGTTAGTCTTAGCCGCTGAAGGGAAAAATCGCAGAGCCTAGTGACAGGCAGAAAGTTACATTGGAATGACTGGAGTCTCAAACGCAGGCATTAGTATTGGGTAATCACGCCATCTGGAGTTTGTGGGCTAGCTGAATACGTGGGCGGTGGTATTACCATTCCCTGCACTCCAGGTCCAAACACAGGAAAAAAAACGCGTATGAAGTACGAGCGTTGTTGAGAAATATTTTGAACTGGTTGCAGCTACTGTTCTGTGACACACAATATTGCTGGACGCCTTCCCCTGAGTGTTGGGTGATGCGCTAAGGGTAGCTCGAGTTTGGAAGGAGTTGTCGGCCAATATATTGGGCGATAACTATTCTATGACTGCATGTGAATGATTGTAAGGTGCTTATCGTGGAAACCAGAGGAGAGTTGCCATTGAAGCTGTAAACGAATTAAGAAATCTTCTTTCAGGTTTTTCTGTATATGATACCAAATTGTTATTTGCACTTGTGATTCATTAAACTTCATAATAGAATGTTGTCTATCTGAAAAGGCGTAGTTCTGGAAATTCAAATAAAAAAAGAAAAAAATTAGTTAGTTGAATCACTTCTTCATTATTGTATGCTTTGAATACTTTATGTTTCGATGCTATTCAAAACTGCAAAAACAAACCAAAACACACCAGGGGCAACTTAACCTCAGAAACATACATCAAAAAAAAAAATTCAGTCATTTAGAGCATCAGCTGGGGCAGTCTATTACAGTGGTATCCAGGTATCAGCATAACCACAGTTCTCAACATCAGAAAACAAGTAATCAGAATACAAGGTGATAGCTGTACAATTGATTGTCCAAATTCTTCAAGGTTGTTTGGGAAATTGGTTTGGTTATCAGGGGTAGCAAAACTACGGGAAACTCAGTTACAGATCTGATTTTGGGAATTTGCCAACTATTTGATGTAATACCAGCTGTCAGTTAGACAAAGGAATCTATAGCAAACAAGGAAAGGGAAAAAATAAGACCTTCTATGATTACCTTCCAACTGTTTGATGAAATACCTATAGCAAGACTGTCAAGTAAAATTGCAGCTAACGGGGCAGCCTACAAACTGTGGAAGTATACATCAGATTTGGTAGGACATTCAGTTTTGTGAAAGAAAAAAAAAATGAAGACAATGGCAAATCAGAAAAGTGTCTTCTTCTCAAAAGAATTTAACGACACATTTAATAATGAGCAGCTAAGGGACTTGCAGAAAGAAAAAGAAGTAGGAAACCGGCTCTATGTAATTGGATTACAATTGAAATCCATGAAAATTTCTGATGATGTTCTCTCTAAGCTGGAGAAATTAGATTCATGTTTGTCCAAAGTAGACCAATCAGATTGGAGGCTTCTGAATTGGGCTTTGCAACCCTCAATGCTTGCTTGGGTCCGGCACGAGTTTATTGAACATCCTTATGAGGAGTTCATACTTGCAGCGGCTACTTGTTTTAGTGAGATTATAAGAATAACAGCTCCTGTAGCACCTTATAATGATAACATATTGAAGAGCATTCTACAGCTGATTGTGGAGAGTCTACATGGTTTACATGATGTCAAAGCCCCTACTTTTGGTAAGAGGGCTAAGATTTTAGAGGACATTGCAAGTACAAGACCATTCATCATTATGTTGGATCTCAATTGTGAAATATTAATTATTCAAATGTTAAATTGTTTCATTGTTGAAATCGAGAAACGCCATTCAAATAAGGTGAAGACAAATATATTTGACATATTGTCCATGATCCTAGATGAGGATGATGATATCTGCAGGCAGTTGCAATCAGATTTGTTAGCTATTTGGAGAAAGGAGTTGGTTGTCTCGCATTGCGCTTATGAGTTCTCCAAAGAGTTGATTGAGCAGAAAATTGAAAGGTTCAAGGAACAGATGACTGAAAATGAATTAATCTCAATGGGCTTACAAGTTGCGGGGACTACCAAAAAAAGTAGGAACCAAATGAGAAGGGAGCAGATTTGTTTTACATGCCAAGAGACTTGGAAACCTAATCATATTTGTGGGGAAAGTAAGGATGATAAGTCAGCTAAAGAGGTATGGACCAGCAATGAAGAAAAGAGGAATGTTACTGCTTTGTTCCAACAAAATGTCACAAATGCTTGTAAGAAAATGGAATCAGCTGTTGTTACTAATAAGGGATATACAAATCTCTATATTGGTGACTTGGAGGTTGTTGTTGATAAACATATTGATGAGGATGGTCTTACCCAAGGAAAGAGCATATTGGAGTCTCAAGATGTTTCCAACGAAGTTTATGAATCTTCACATAATAAGAAATTGTTTGAGAATGATGATATAGCAGCAGCTTGAACTTTGTATGATAAGGAGTTTGAGGCTCATGATGACATTGATGACGTCCATGAAAGGTGTGATGAATCATGTGTTCTTAATAGCAACAGTTCACTGATGGATGATGGTGTTTTGGATGACCAATCAGAAAGTACATTTCAAAATGACAATAATGAGAAACATGCTTTGATGAATCAGCTGAAAGTTACTAATGATATGGTTGTTGCAGCCTTAGTATGTTATGATGACACTCACAGGATCATTGAAGATCTTTACAGGAAGGTTCAGGTGGAAAAGAATCAAAAGGGTATGGAAGGTGATTCTTATGTTGCTGACTTGCAAATGGTCAAAGTGGCTTTGGAATCAATGAAATCTGGATATTTGTATTTACTTTCAGACAAGGATCATATTTTAAGGGTTGCTGAAGTATATGCTAATAAATTGAAAGAAAAAGAGGATGAGGTTAATAAGCTCATCAAGATGCCTAACGATACACAAGAGACATTGGAGAATACACCGATTGCTTATCAAGAAGCAAAAAATCAGATTTCGGTCACTAATCAGTTCAGGGAGCAAGAGAACCAAGGAAAGACTGAGTTTTTGTAATGTCCCCTACCTGATCTATTTCAATATACTAAAATTGATTGATATTCTTGAATTAGTTACTAACAAGTTCTTATTTATTGTCCTCATTAAATGATTAATTTCATTATTCAAAGTTCTTAATATAGATATCAAACCCTGCTACTACTTCAGTTTTAAGGGAGAAGGGTCTATGTATGTTACCAAAGCGCTTAGAGACCAAATACAATAGGTTCCCTCAAAGTTTACAGATCCAAGCCCTTACCTAACTTAGGTCTATACCCTCAAGGCTTATGTGTTGCTGATCCCCACCCTATCTTGGGACTTAACCTATTGCTTGGATTTAGACTGCCCCTCTTTGGAACATCTCATCCCCATCTTCTTAAATACTGACAGTAATAACATGAATAAAATTATAAGTATACTAACTTCTCGTGTATAATAAATATATATAAAATTAAGTATGACAGTCATACATATTGCAGTTTGTATTAATATTACTATTAAATTCTGCATAAGAACATTATCAAGCATCATATATTAAGCACATCCTCATGCATACCACCAAGAGCAAGGATGTTACTGCCTGTAACTTAATAACAGTTACTGATCTGATATGATCCATGGTGATCTCATTGGATCCTTCTGAATCCTTTCCTTTATATCTCTCAATGTGAACCTCTTCATCATGTATGCCCTTTGGCAAGAGACACACCCTTTCACCATTAGCACCCTTTGAAAGAGTGCAACTCTTCATTATTTCTGCCTTTTGAAAGGGACACAACCTTTCCTAATCAGATCTGCATTTCTTATTTAAATCAGATCTGCACTCCTGATTTTCAAATTGTCCCACTCTCAAATGAGGTTCTCTTCTCCCTTTTATGTCTCATTGTTGAGGGAGTCGCAACTTTTCCTTCCATGTCTTTTGACGATTCATTAACTAAATTAAATTTAATTATATTCTTTTATATTTTAATTTAATTTTTTTTATTCTTTTGTATTATTATTATTATTATTATTATTATTATTATTATTTCAAAGTAGGGACATTACAGTTTTTCAAGGAAATGATTAAGAAACTTGACAACATACAACAGACATATGACTTGGATAGCTGTCCCAAAAGATCAAATGGAAAAATTTTGGACCAGCCAAAACTTCAGTATGAGTTGGGAGTAAAGGATAATTTTCAGGTTGTTGTCAATTCTTTGTTTGAGGTGGATGCTGATTGGACATTTGATAATCCACTCTTTGAGTTGGATGAGAGAGTTCTTTCTGACTCCAGTGATGCGAATGGAATTGATAGCATGATTTGGGACCCAAGTACAGTTCCTAGTGATGAGATTTGGCCACAGGATTGTAGTGGATTAATTTTTACAGTTAGTACTACTGCCCACTTACTAATCAGCCTACATATGAGTTCAGATTATGATCTACAAATGAGTTGGATGGATTCTTTGGTTCAGCAGATAAGTAGTTTTTGGTTGAAGATGGAGGGTAGGTATGATTTGATCAAAGGAAATGATTTTTCAGCTACTTCCTTACTCGTGATTCCTATGTATTCAGCGGCATTTCAAGTTGTTTACTGTTGTGCTAGTTCCTTCCTAGCGCATTGACCTCAGAGTACTTGCAAACTTCAGTGCAGCTAGTTGTGGGGCTTTTTTGGTGAGTTGGGTTTGTTGGAATACTCATTTTTCTTAACTAGCATTTGGAGACAGACTGTTGATGTCATGTTGTCGATAGTTGTCTATAGGAGTAGTACTTGGATCGTGATTGACAGAGAGTTTTTTGAGGTGGTCTCTCTTGGATTACATTGGCAGAATATATATCATGGTATTGATCTTAGTGCTCTTAGAGTTTCCAAACCTATGAGAGTGGTTATGGAATATACCAGTAGCTCAGGATGGGTTGATATGTTTATTTGTATGCCTAGGATGGGTGTTATGCACTTCCATGGGAGATCATTCAAAATTGGAGAGTTGTTCAGTGTTGTTAGCTCCTTGAGATATTATCTCCTCATATTTGACAGTTTTGACAACATGATAATGTGGAATCCTGGCATTGGCATGATCAGTGCATTACTTCAGTGGGATGTTGTCGAGTGGCTTCACAATTTTGGGCAGCAGATTGGTGGAAAAACATTCTTCAGATTGATATGGGATCCAAGCAGTGACATGTTAGATGCATTAACTCCTGTGGATCTAGATATGTTGCTACACTGTGGGTATGCAGATGACTTAATCAGAGTGGCACAACGGATTTGTAGAACAGTGTTCCTGAGGATGGTTTGGGATCCTGGTATTGGTATGCAGATTCATGATTGCTTGAGGACAAGCAATCTTTAAGGAGGGAGGATTGTAATGTCCCCTTTTTGGGACATTAGGAAATCCATTAAATAATTAAGTTTAAGTTGTCTAAACATAATAACTTAAAAGACAAGTTATTTAATTATTTATTTAAGCAGACTAAAGTGACATTTTATGTCAAACGTCAAATTATAAAGTTAAGTCACTTTATTAATAGAAGGGAATTCTAAGAGATAGGTAATGGGCGAACGAAGAGTCACAAGGTTGAGCTATTTAATAATTTGGAAAGGCTCATTATGGTTATGTAATGTCCCCACTTGGGATTTCCCTTAATTTAAACCTGAGACATCCATTCTAATCACAAATTAGAATAGTAATATATTAATAAATACAATTTAATCAGAATTAAATATATTTTACTATAAAATTCTGAGATTAATTCGAATAATGGAACTTATCTTGATCAGCTTTCTGGATTTTGACAATTGAGGATATGTTATGACTGATAGAGTTAATGATACCAGCAGTTCTGAAGGTGTCATTCATTAATATGAGTATGCAATTTGTGTCTATGACTGATTTTGTAATGGCAACTGTACTGTCGTGGTTTGTGTTGTAGTTCTTTGTCACTATGCTATGTATATACTGTCATCCCTGACACCAGTCCATGTATTCATGCGATCTGGTTTACTGACTCTGTGCATATAGAACCACCCAACTAGGCAATGATGGTGGTGTTCTTCCGGTTTTCTATCCATTAGTATATATAACCACTTTATGCCAAAATGTGAATGAACAACTCAGCTCATCCCCATGCATACCACTAAGAACAAAGATATTACTGCTTGTAACATAATAACAGTTCTGATCTTATCAATCCATGGTGATGTTATTGGATGCTTTGATTCCTTTCCTTTATGTCTCTCAATGTGAAGGAGAGGTCACACCACTTCATCATGTATACCCTTTGGCAAGAGACGCGCCCTTTCACCATTAGCACCCTTTGAAAGAGTGCAACTCTTCATTATTTCTGCCCTTTGAAAGGGACACAACCTCTCATAATCAGATCTGCACTTATTATTTAAATCAGATCTGCACCTCTCATTTTCAAATTATTCCCCCTCTCAAATGAGGTTCTCTTCTCCCTTTTATATCTCATTGTTGAGGGAGTCACAACTTTTCCTTTCATGTCTTTTGACTTTTCATTAACTTAATTAATTTTTAATTAATCATATTTAATTATATTTAATTATATTATTTTATATTTTAATTTAATTTTAAATATTTTAATTTTATTATTATCATTTATTATTAAATTTTATTTCAAAGTGGGGACATTACAGGTTATGCTTGGTTTATGTTTGGAAATTGTGTCTCTTGGAGTTTTCGGCAGGTTTGAGGACGCAAACCCTCGAGCTTGGAGGCAGTGGATGGAAACCCATTGTCAGTTGGAGTTATCACTCAGGTGGCTCACTTTGTGCTTCAGGTTTTATTTACTGGTTATCCAATCTGACTATAAGTTGTGTGGCTATGATTGGATTTTTCTGTTATTGCTCTATTAAGGGATTTCAGGCTATATTCATATCTATTTTTCAGGAATTCTGTTTAAATCTGAAATTTAATGATTTTTAGTGTAATTTGGTGAATAAATTGAAATCAATTAATATCCCTAGGGGGATATTTCAAATTTGGATTGTGGAAGCTAGTAATTTAGTTAAATGAGAAACTAATCTTGATCTAAAAGTATAATTGACTAAGTACACAAGCTGAAGACAGTATCTTATACAAGACATTATGCAACAAAGTGAGTTTGCCGAAGTTAAAAATGTACAAGACACAGGTTTAACAATTTTGCACTTTAAAATGGTTCAGGGGTCATCTAGACACCAAGAGGTCAAAATTGGAATAGTTATATAGTTTGGCACTGTAATGGTTTCAATTGGAATCAAACGTGTCCACTGCAGGCTCCATGAGATTCTGAAAAGTGAGAAGTTCAAAAGTGTAGTTCAAAATTATAAGCTTTCAAAAGCCATTGGTGCTTGGGCATTTTTATTGAGTTTTGTCTATATGTACACCCATATTGGATTTATAATCTCTCGTAGTGAGTTTTAGTGAATTGAATAAAGTAGTGTGTGAATTCAGCAAGTTGTGAATTATCTTACAAGTATAAGGATATTGTTCTATCAATTGGTTTCCTTCAAAATTAAAGAAAGGCAATAAACTTGTAAGTTCAGAATGAATCTGAGGAGCTCAAAAGATTGAAATTATGCATTCTTGAAGGTAATTGGCTTTTGGTATTTTTGTACTTTGCCTTTATTGATTTTTGTGTACACCCACATTGGATTTGATTATCTCTCTTAGGGATTTTTGGTGATTTCTGTGCAGTAGAGTGTGTGAATTCAACATGTTGTAAAGTTGTTTTAAAAGTGTTAGAATATTGTTACTGTTGACTGGTGTCCTTGCAAGCTTAAGAATGGCAATAAACTTGTAAATTCATAAAGATATAGCGGAAAGAGAAGGCAAGGTTTTCTAGAGTTTTTCCAAACTATGTTTATCCAGGGTAATCTCTTGTGTTATTACTATTTTTTTTTAGTGTTTTTTCAGTTGCTTCATTTCATGCATCAGCACTTGAACAACTGATTTATAAGCACATAAAGGCTGTTTGATTCAAAGATTAAAATTTGTGCTGGTTGATTATATAGATTCAACTGTTGTTAGAATAGTTATGGTCATTGGATTTTGCGGCCTTTCTTGTCATGTGTTGACCAATTTTGCAGATTGATAACAGATAACAGAACGACCTATGCAAGAGAAAAATACAAATATATTGCTTTTTGCAATAAGAGACATCCATTAGAAAGTGGCATAGAGAAGTCATAAGCATGATCGATGAAGAAAAATTAATGCCTGACAATGAAAAAACAAGAACCATCAAATCAGAAGAAAACAAGGCAGGTATTTCTCAATCCTTTGGAAAGCTTAAGCAGTCAAAGAAGGTAATGGAAACCAGTGTTCCACGGCCATTGGGGACGGGGAGACGGGGGGACAAAGGGAAAAAGTTGCAGGGACGGGTTTCGGAGACGGGGGGACTTGGGCCTGGGGAGGGGGAAACGCGTTTCCGTGGAACACTGATGGAAACTCTTGAGAGAAAGCTAGGAATGTCAATGGAAGATTGCAATCTGTTTAAGGATATGAGAAAATGGTAGCCACAAGTCCATAAAAAGCAGCCCCAAACCAATAAACAGCTCCAACCTCCACCTTATTAACATTTGAATTTGTCACCTCACTACTCTGCAAAAATATTGATTCACACAATGGAAAGCAACAAACTTTGTAAAAAACATTGGAATATCCACCATGAATAAAGTGAAATCCCTCTATGTTTAAGAGGAAGAGGGGCAGCTCTATCTTATGATGGTGGTTAAAAATTTTATGTACTTTTTTATCAAAAAGCACAAAAGGAATAGGAACAAATAAAAAAAAAAGGTGAATAAAGAAAAAAAAAAGGAAAAACCCTAGGTGTACTAAAATGCAGAGGAACATTTAGATAGCTCAGAAAAAGAGGAAAACAAGACAGATCTGATGCCCCTCATCCTAATGTCAGTGAAAATGGTGAATTTGCATAATGGAACAGAAAAAACCCCACGGAACTACAAAGTTTTCACCACATATGGGTAACATGCAGGTGATTCAGAGCTTCACCATTCAATATTTCAAACCCTAGCATCGCAGAGTATCTAAGAAAGAGAAACATAACATCCACCTGAAATGATTTACATGATATGATAAAATTTAATTCAACAATCTGAATATTATATTTTATTAAAAGGAAGATTACCAAATTCATTTATGAGCAACAATTTGTATTCCATTAATATTGGTGAGAAAAATAAAAAGAAAATTGCATAATCAAAAAGGAGAAAAAATCTACTACCATTGGAGAGAAAATTCAAACCCTAGCACTTCTTGGAATAACTTTTTTGATTTTTCGAAAATCTTAGTCTCTCCAAAAACTTAAATCTAAAATCTAACCCTGGTTACTTCTCACTTCTGCTCTAAATTCCACAGTGGAAATTATTAAATGACAATTTTCCACTTTTTCCTCCACTCACAGGCTCAGTTACAATAACAATTTTTGCATGTCTTCATCCATGATAAAATATTTTGGCACAATTTAATAATCCACTCATTCTAAAAGAATTTCATAAACTTGAGTATGTGTAAAGATAAAAGTAACTTTATAGTAAACCCTTTTAATGACATAAATTACATGATACGAATGCTTAACTATACTTGACCAGCTTTAAATGACAACTAGTGCACTAAAACATTTGACGATAAATGTAAATCAACCAGTGCCTTATCTATTGGGCAAGAGATTGTGTACCATAAAGTCTCAGAGCTGCAGAATCAAATGTATAAACCACAATTGGTGTCAAATGCATTCTTTTGAAATGGTTTCAATGAGGAGCAACTTTGACTGGGATGATGAATAACAGGACAATATATCTAGAAAGCTTTTGCATGGCAGAGCCATGTACCCAAGTGTTACTTTTTGTCAAAGTTTTAAAATATAAACGCTAGAGTCATAAAAGGCCTCAAAATAGAGCAGTTGGAGGTGTCGACCCTATTTGAAAAAAAACAGGTAAGAGATCTCCATTCAAAGTGGAAGCCACGATTGAAATCTTGCTATATGTAGGTAATGTGTTGAGAAAAATGGCCATTGATTGTCTAAAATTGCAGTTTTCAGTTTGCACAATATAAGTGGGGAGCTGAGAATTTCTTTCACAAGAATGAGATTGGCTATGCATGGACCAACTTGGTTTGAAAATTATATTTATTCTTTGCTATGACAATATTGCCACCAACTTGTAAATGGGATGAATTTAAGAAGCAATTGTATAGTATGTGTTATGAAGAGGAGAGATTCATTAACTCGCAATATTTTAGGAAAGAACAAAGCCAAAGTGTGAAGATAATACAAGCAAGTTTTGCAAGAAAGTTGTGCAAATGAATAAAGATTTTCAATATCATGACACCTTAATAAAGTACATTGGAGGGCTGCATAATCATCTAAGAGCCCATGTTGTTGGCACATAAAACAAGTGCAGGGCAAAGTAGGGCACAGCTGGCTGTCTGAAAATGGGATAATGCAGATTTGACCAATAAAACACTTTATTCTTCAACTGGGGCAAATGTGTAGGAAATTGGAAGACAGATACCTGTGTCTGTTGCTAGAGGGTACTAACAAATTTCCAAGTTGATAAGACTTAAGTGTTCAACATGAACTTCAGAATTTTATTGTTGAGGCACACTCGAATTGATTTCAGATTGTTTCGGTCAAATGCAAAATTATGGATACCCTCCAATACTAAATAGAATGAGTTTGAGATAATCATAAAAACAATACTTTTATTGCAACCTTAGAGCAAAATAACATATATAAGTTATCTATCAACCACAGAATTAGAAGAGGTTGTGGTCTTGACATGTACATATGTTTTGCATATGGATTTCAAACAAGATTTCTACTTGTAATGTGTATCCTCTCAAGAGATAAAACTTATCATTTTTCAGTCAAGTAAAAAGGCTAGAAGCAAGTGCCCATCACAGCTTTGTTTCTTCTTTCCCCTCCTCTTCTCAAAATAAAGGCGAGGCTATGCTAGAAAAAAAAAATTTAAATCTTCAGTAGATGCTACAAGGAACATGCCACGAAATAAATTAAATTTGATTTGGTACCAAATCGGGAAAATCCTCAGGTATATGAAAATTTTTGTGCTTTTATGGCAAATAATGGTTTTTTCTTCAATTTGCATGCATGACTACCTCAATCAATGGATAGCTGTAACCATAGTCACAATTTTGACTGAACCTCAAGGATTTTCAGCAAACCTTGGACTTTTTATGATGGTCAAACCTATCAGAATGGATGTTTGGTCAACATATTCCCTATAACATTCATCCTCTCTTTTGTAGTGTAAACCTGTTTTCCAGGCCCTGCATACAACACCTCTCATTTCTAGCTCGCATCAGGTCACATTCCTTGTAAAATCATGTCAAGACATAAATCAAACTCTTGATTATTGTATTGGTGGTGCAGATATATTGGATCAGGATGTTGCTACTAACTCTAATAATAGTCATGTATTAGATGAAGATCATTGGGCAGATTTTGATTTTGAAATGTTTAAATTGTTATTGTAGAGCTTTTTTGAAGATGTTTATGTTGTCATTGTGAAGCATGATGGCCTACACCCTAGACTATAGGGACTTGAGAGCTAGCCCACTATCTAAATTGTAATGTCCCTGTTTTCGTGAGCATTAGAGTTCGAGGGATTAGCCTATTATTTGGACTCTCGTAGGCTAACATTCGGGATAGAGAGTCTCAATGGCAGTTCAGCTTCTTCGGTTCAGTCTTGGTTTCAATTCCAAGGCCTTTACAGTCAGTGTATGGGCTTAGTTGAGGGAGCAGTTGTGATATTTTTAGTCAGGGCACCTGGACACATGGGGGTTATTTAGTGTTGACCCCAACTTCTGACGACACGTCAAAAGACTGAATATTGAGGGAGATATTAATATTTTAGTGGTTAAGTTTTTTAATTGACTTATATGGATATTATAAAGTCATAAAGTGACTTTATTAAAATTATAAGCCACTTAAATATTAAAAAAGACTTTATTAAAAATTAAAAGGTCGCTTAAAATATTAAAAGTGATTTTAAATCATTTAAATGTAAAAGTGCGTCCAAGATGAATTTAAACTATTGAAAAGTGATTTAAATACATTTAATGTATTTAAAATTGCATTTGGGCGTACTTTCTTGGAATTTGTGCTTTTGGGGTTATACGGAGAAAAGGGCAATTAAAACTCAATATAGATTATTTGACATTGCTTCTATTTTGCTTTGTGGAATTCCTTGACAAGGGTTTCGGAGGTTTGGCCATTGGAGAACGGAAATTCTTCATGGATCTATGATTGTGAGGTTGTAGAAGATCAGCTGAATTATTGCAAGTGTGAAGGCTTCATTCAAGAGTCTTATTGTGCTTCAACAGAAATTCTTTATTTCAAATATTGCAGATTTTTCAATAAGGAAAGGGCAAATCAGGTTAGACGCCCCTTTTAGCTGCATATTTCATTTCAATAAGCAGTCGTATAGTTTCTAGTTGCTGGCTGTACAATTTAGGCTTGGCACGTGAGGTCCAGGAAAGGGACATTTTGACTGGGAGGCTGAAACGTCTTTCTAATTTGCAATCTAGTTGCACCATTCCCAACGCCCAGCATAATTAGGTGGATTCATCTCATTTTTGGCCTGGAGAAATTGTATTCTGGACTTGTACTTCAATTTTGGTCAGTTTCCCAGTTTTGGCTGGCAAACTCCAGAATTATTTATTTAAAATAAGCTAAGGACCTACGGGTATGTTTTATGTATTAGTTTCATTTGCAGCAGTTACTTAATGTATAATATAGATTCAATTGTTCCATATTTGGTAGCTATTCAGTTATATGGGCAATTCTTGCCTGGTGCAATTGTTATTTTTATTTAATAGTTGTTCAAAAACCTTTGAAAATCCAAAACAAATCAGCAATAGTATTTCAGGAGAGTTAGAACCAGCAGGGTTCTTACATAAATACTAAATACTGTGTGCATTGAATTATTTAATATCTCTTTTAGAATTCTTTTCATTTTTCATTTCCATGGTTATGCATCACTTTGTATGTTTCAAACCCTTTTCTAAATTCTGAAATATAGGGAACCTTTCCGTTCCTAAACCTACCAAAATTTCAAACCTTGTAACAAAAATTTAAAAACAATAACCAAGTGCTAAAACCCAACATCGTGTCTTCACCACAAGTCACAATTTTGCATTTGTAATAGGCCCTCCTCAAAACTAAACTTAGAATAAATATTCAGAAATATTTTAATAACAAAGATAATCGCAAACCTTTGTTTTAGAAGACAAAAAAAAATACCAAATGGAAAAGTAATGAGAAGCACTTGTCCAATTAATATAATAAAATTATAATTAAAGTTCTTTTATCAAAATTCATGGGGTATCATGAAGAGTTATGTCTGTGAAGAAAATAAAGTATACAAGAGAAATCAAAAGGAGAAGGAAGCATCATTGAATATATTTTATATCTAACCATTATTCCTTGTGGAGCGTGGAGCGTGGTTCAGAAACCTAAGGATGAAATCCCTCAAGGCCTGAAATTAGAGGATGAAAACCCTGCTTCAGGCAGATTTAAAGACATTTTAGTGAAGATAGATCACTGCATATTTGGGATAATTAACAGCAATTGCCAAGGATAAGTTCCCTCTTTTCTGATATATATTTTAAATATTAAATCTGAATTAAACTAAACTGTTAAAACTGCAGTTTTCTGAAGTTGATATCATATTAATAATTGACTGTTGCTACAGTTGTGAGTCAGATTTTAATATTTAAAAAAAAAAAAAGAAACATTTCAAGGGGGCATTACAGAATTGGTAATACATAATCCATAAGGAATTTGTTTAAAGGCATTCATATTGTCTTATCATTGTAAGACAGCTAAAATAAGAATTTAAAGGAGCAAAACGGTGTTTGACGAACTATATATACCGGCAAAACATTCATTTAAGCCTTTTTGAATTTACCCAACATATGTCAAATCAGAACCTTGTATATTTAATATGTGATGATTTATCGGACTCAACTGTGTAATTTAATCTTTCTAACAATATTTTCTGGCATTTGCCACAAGATCACATAGGGCACCAAGGCAGGGTGATAAGTATCACGTGCAATCTGTTCAAAAAAAAACATCATTTGCAATCATACAGTGGGATTCAAGTAAAAAAAGGAGTATGCAATTGGAATCTAAATTATAGGATCTAATGATAAATAGTAGGATCTAATGATAAATAGGAGAAAAACTCAAACACCCCTAATTCACAAATATTTTTGGGTTTAGGAGAAAACAATAAGCAGATATTCTATGATTCAGATCATCTCTGAAAGTGTTGAAACATTTATTTTTATTTTTAAAGCACGCAGCTTTACTAAATTAAAGACCTGCTCATACCGCATTGTAACTTTATATTTTGCTATTCCACTCTGATGAAGTGCGCTCATAGATATTTTGGGAGGGTCGGGGGCAATATTCAAGTTATTTTTTGCCCGAATGAAAAACCATCCGTGAATTCCACAAAGCATTCAAAGCAAGAACATTTAGGCCTAAAAATGATCGTCGAGTAAGTCTTACAATCTTTCTTTTAAAAGAATAAATCTTGAAAAGCCTTACATTATTTGAAGCGATGAAGTAATCCGCTGCGCCTTTGTGAACAGTCCTCCGCTCTGCGATGTCAGCAGCACAAACCAACATTTTCAACATTGACGGAGTAGACGCAGATTTGACCGGATCTATTAACAGCTAATTAAAGAATTCCCTTCCATTTCAATAGCTCTGAACAAGGCGAAGAGGCTGCACAACTCAGACTTCCCACAGCTCACAAATGTTGCAATGGCGTAAGATTCAGAGAATTTAAGTTTCAAAAATAATTTTTCAATGCCTATTTTAAGCACACTAAATTTTGAGCTGGGAAAGCCGTTTCAAAATGATTTAGGTATCCATAAATGCGTTTTGATGCCTCCTCCAAAGGCAAAATGCACCCACCATAGCACGGGCAATTTGCTAACAGCTAAGCCCTTAGAATCCGCGCTACATATACCAAAGTAACCAGCACAAATCCGCGGACACCATAGGTCTCGGCGTGTCTGACAAAGTCTGAAAGTTGAAAAATAATTGACCTTTTTAGGAGACCGTACAATGTGACAAACTCCGCTTTCCAGTGTTTTCCATTGCAAAAGCTAATTGCCTATAATTATACATCATTGTGGAGTGCCTTGTAAGGAAGTCCATTGATTATTGCAAACTTCATAACCATAATCTCGTCGCTCAGTTTATTATTACAAGCGGGACACCCTTGTTCTAAAGCAGTGACATCTAAACAGCAAATAGGTAGTGATGATGCATTTCACATGTTTTACATGACCAAAGTGCCACCAAGCTTCTCATGACCATCCTCCATGACCACATTCAACTTCACTAAGTTTTTCATTCACTAGAATACTTGATTGATCGTGTGAAACACCTATTAAATAGGAGGATACCGTTGGACTTTGAAGGGAAGTTGGAATTATTTATTTACAATATATAATATTAATATGTGTCAAGATTGGATCTTATAAGTATAATTGTTATAATGATTATTGGATCTTATACAATTACTGGTTCCTTTCTTCTAGTGATTTGTATATAATTTACATTTTTTTTCATTCATTTTGTTTTAGCATTTTTATTTATAAGTAGTGTTTACTATTTTGGAGTATCAATCTCTTGTTGAGTTTATGTCTTAAACTAAGTTTTTATTATATCTAGATATCTTCTAATTTCCTTTTTTTATCATTTGTAAATCTCAAAGTTAGCATGGCATGCTTGTGTTTATATGGATAAGCTATAGACTATAGTGTCCTTTAAATCTTAATTTGTGTCCTTTATAATAGGGAAAAAAATATATGCCACAAAATCCTCTAAAATTTTCTATTATAAAAACCATGGGATGTTAGTTTGGGTGTATATTAATTGAAAAGACAAGTATTTGGATGGGAGAATCTTACTTATTATGCCAAAAAGAAAACCATGTATTTTCATACCACATGAAAGTTATCTTCTCATAATTTATAATCCCAATATCTAAAAAAAAAATGTTATATATATGAAGTTTTATAAAAAAAAATATATTGGAGTCTAAGTATCCTTAAATTAGCCTCACCTTGGGTTCATTACATGGTGCCTATAGGTATTATATAATAAAATTCTTTTACAAGTGAAAGATTTGCTATAGCCATTCTTTTTAATCCTTCACATATAATTTACCACTTCAATTTTTTTGCTAAAAGAAATTAAATATCTTCCTTGAAGAGAATCGGATAATAAAACAAACACCACAAAATATCTATAAAGATGACATAAAAGATTCTTGATCATTTATTCCATAATCTAATAATTATACATGTAAGAGACAATTGCACAAAACATAAAAACACCCTGCACTATGGTAAAGGAGCTACTAAAACAAGGGACACAATGCATCAAATTTCTAACAATAGTGTTAGATATGTATTTAGAGTTGGAATTAGGTGGGATTA